>NC_056745.1:1290278659-1290578659 GCF_019279795.1 Protopterus annectens
CCTTAGCATCACTTAAAATACACATGCTGCTGCCTAAGCAAAGCAGGTGAAAGTCTCCACATCCACCAGAGATGGTGTAAGTGAGGCAGACAGAGTCACAAGAAAGCCAGGGAGGGGCAGTAGAGTAAAGCTTACAAGTCTGTGGCACACCGCTACCAGTACAGGGTATCAAACTCACAACGACTATGTAATGCTATCACATGTCCATGTAGTTATTGGATGTGCCACATAGGTTACATGTTGTGGAGCCCTCAGTATGTGTATGTGATGGTGAGTGACATCTGCAACAGAGATATGGTAGTTACGTGGTAGGTGTAGTACATGTGCCTGCCCACATGAACAGGTGTCAGCATCAACACAGTCACACTCTCACAGGGACGCACACATATTTCCACACTTGGCAAGACCAGGAATACAACTCATCACTAGTGGGATTACCACAACAGAGTACTGTGCAGGTATCACATGCACCATAGGGGTCATACAGAGTTTATATGTGCAAAGGGTATGTGGAGGTGTTCTGACATTAGACAGCATGCTTCATTATGCCAGTGGGGTTGTAGTGAGTGTGAATGTGGTCATACACATCATATACCACACAGACAGACAGGTGCCAGTACTGACATATATGTGTGCACTGCACCACGGGTGTGTTGTGGTTGATGGTGCCAGATGACTATACAAGGCTAGGTGATGGGTATACCTTGGCATCAGGCTACATGACAATGGTCTGCATTGTGGCTCAGGGGTGTAGTGTCTGGAGTTGCCCACACAGGTGGGTACTGTATTCACCATCCAGTCACCTGGGTGACTACTGTGTTTGGCCAATGCTGTGCATTTCTTGCCATGTATGTGTTCCTTCACCCATGATATGGACAGTGTCTGTGATGTGCACATCTCCCACATGCATGTACAGTGACATGTGGAACTGTACCTGGGGTGTCTGGCCCATGTTGTGTACACAGATCGTTATCATCAGATGTGCCAGTCCTGGCCTCATGTGGCAGGAACTGTTCATGGACAGCGAGTTGGCCCTGCACCTACATTGATAACATGATGCTGCTATTCCCTGGTGTTAGTGACATTTGTCCATGTTTCAGGCATGTTATGTCCTTTGTGGGTCACATCTGATTGCACCACAGGTGTTGCAGTTGTCCAGTGGGGAACATGGGGGAGGTGCACTGCCATGCCCTCTGTAGCCCACTGCAATCACACCATGGTTACTATCAGTGGGTAATATGCAAGGTACTACCAACATAGCAGCAGTTCGGCTGTTGCTTAGGCAAGTGTGTGTATATGACACATGGTTTGAGAGTGTACCCTGGGTAATACAAAGGTTGCTAACACTGTTCAGCTGGCATTGATGTCACATTTAGGGGTATGGATTTTCACCCCAGTCTCTTGGCTATTTCACATCTGTTATCCCTGTACAGTGGACATTGTAATATACAAGTAGCCCACCATATAAGAAGTTTGCAAACAAATGCTCCACATTGAATCCACTTGTTACACACTCACCACCACATAGGATACGAATGACAAACACAGACAGACGCACACACACACACACACACACACACACACACACACACACACACACACACACACACACACACAGGTCATGTCTAAAACTAGAACTCCTACTTAACTAGTATATTACAGTATAGCACTATGCTGTTACAGGACATGCCATGAAAATTACTGGAGTGCTCCTTCCCCAAAGGTGTATTTCACAGTGAATGACATTAGCAGGGATGCCATAGTAGGGCATTTGAATTGTAGTGAGTGTGACTAGCCTAAAATGCATTGCTCCCAACACAAACATAGAAACACACACAAAACATCAACAACTGCCATGTGTGGAGATCAAACTCCTACAGAGGTCTGTATCACTCTACAGCATGATGCTGTTATAGGATGCACCATGGGGATTACTGGAGTTTTTTCCCCAAAGGTGTATTTCACAGTGAATGACATCAGAAGGGATACCACAGTAGGGCATTTGAATTGTAGTGAGTGTGACTAGCCTAAAATGCATTGCTCCCTACACAAACATAGAAACACACACAAAACATCCACAACTGCCATGTGTGGCAATAGAATTCCTACCAGAGGTCTATATCACACTACAGCATGATGCTGTTATAGGACACACCACGGGGATTACTGAAATGCCCCTTCCCCAAATGTGTATTTCACAGTGAATGACATCAGCAGGATTGCCAAAGTAGGACATTTGAATTGTAGTAAGTGTGACTAGCCTAAAATGCATTGCTCCCTACACAAACATAGAAACACACACACAGCCACAATTGCCAAGTCTGGGAATAGAACTCCTAACTAACTATTCTATCACACTACAGCGGTACGCAGTTATAGGACATGCTACAGAGATTACTGGGCTACAGCCTTCCCCTAGGTGTATTTCTAGGTGGATGACATCAGCAGCCTTGCCAAAGTAGAGCATTCAAATTGTAGAGATGGGACTACCCTAAAAAACATTGCTCTCTACTCAGACACACACACAGATGCCATGTCTGGGAGTGGAACTCCTACCTAAATAGTTTATCACACTACAATAGTATGCAGTTATGGAATGCACCACAGAGATTGCTGGGCTACAATTCTCCCAAAGGTGCATTTCACAGTGGATGACCACAGCAGGCTTGTCATAGTAGGGCTATGGGGAGGGCAATGTGTGTGCATGGGTCATAACCCATTCATCTAGAGGTTGACATACCTCATGCGGGCACACACAGGGTGATAATTCACAGATACGTGTATACAGCTGCTATATGACTACTTCCTTGTACAGTCATGTTGCACAGCTAGCATGTGTACCACATAGTCTGTAATGCTGACAGATACCGGTGGCTAGTATCTACAGTGAGTGGCATCTGAACCTCATGTGGTTGTGGCCCTTTGGCTGTGTGCTGGGTGAACAAGCCTGGATGGCTCCTTGTCACAGTCACCCTCTTCCACGCATCTATGTACATCTACCTTTGGCTTATTATAGTGTGTTGGCCTTAGATATATGTCCGTATTCCTCTCCACTGTGTGTGCAAAGCATGTGTGGTGCATACTGAGGAGTGTCTGCACTAACATCTGCGACTGTTAGATATGCCTGGTCCACTGGTGTTTGCAGACATGGCCTTCATGTGTTTAAGTGTGTGAGCATGCCCAGTATGACCTTTCAGTATGTTGTTGACTGACATTGCCTTCATTTTTCTAAGTGTGTGAGCATACCCAGTATGCCCTTCTGTATTGAATGTGTGGATCATGTCCAGGTAGTTTGTACTGCAGTGCCTATCATTGTGTTGTACACCTACAGGTAGCATACTGTTTCTGCAGGGTATCCATTGATCATTTGGCATTGACTGTTACTACATTTCTATGTAGGATGGTGGGGGGGGGCACACCTGACTATTTCTACACATGATTGGAGGGGCACACCTGACTGTTACATTTCTACGTAGGATGGGGGGCACACCTGACACTTGTACACATTTGCTATGACTGTACTGGTATGTCTGGTATTCCATTTCATTCTGTATTCTTACCTATCATGCTGACTAGAGGCATACCACTGTACTACAGATCTTTGCTTTGATTTACCTACATTAGTTTCTGAATTCCTACCCTTCAGTACTAACGTCCCACTGCCTGACCTGCTGTAGTCTGTCTGTGTAGGCCTGGGGGGGGGTTACCCATAGGCATTGTTCAGAGGCCATAGCATGTCCTTTATTTGTGTTTGTAGACACCTGTCTTGCTGGCGGTCACTGTTTTGTATGTTAACCCCCCTGACTGGCATGTGTGAGTCATATACCTTGTGGGTGCCGCAGTATTGAGGGTAGTGCTGCAGGGATACCTATGTTGGATACACATAGTACACTCCCTACACATGGTTGAGCACAGGTAGTGTAATGTTTGGCATCCCTTTTACTGTATGTGAGAGTCAGAGAGAGGTGTCATTCCCTGGGTCCCTCCTGTGTCAGTGTATGTGCTATGTGTTGCCTCTTTGCCAAGGCCAGGGCATACTGGGCACACCACCTTGTGCCTACTGGGGCAGGCTCAGGTTGTTCCTCCACCGAATCACTCCGCACCTGTGCAGGCCTTGGCAATGGTGGGGGGCTGTGTGGCCCTGCCCTGTGCTGTTCCTGCTGCAGCTGTTTACCCAGGATCATATTATGTAGCATGGCACATACACAGGTAATTTGGGTACATGTCACTGGTGAGTAGTGCAAGGCTCCATCTGATGTGTCCAGGCACCGGAACCATGACCTGAGCATCCCAAACACATGCTCTACTATAATTCTGGTCTGTGCATGTGCCTCATTATGGAGTTCTTGTTTGGGTGTGTGTGCATTTCTGATGTGTGTCATCAGCCACGGCTCCAGTGCGTATCCAGCATCCCCCTCTAGGTGGCCTTGAGGGATGTCCCCATTGGCAAATCTGTGGTACAGCTGTGTCAGATGCCAGATGTGGGAATCGCGATAACTTCCAGGGCAGCCAGTACACACATTCATTATTATGCCCTGGGCATCACACATGACCTAGCAGTTGATGGAGGGGAAGCCCTTGCGGTTGATGTAGACCCTACCCTTATCACTTGTGATGCTTTGATGCATATGTGCATGCAGTCTATAGCACCCACTACCTCAGGGTATTCTGCTATTTAGTGGAACAGTTGCATATTGCTGGCCAACCCCTCACGGGTGATGGGGAAATATATGTGCTCACCAACATGTGGTGACATGGCATCCAGGAACTGGTGGAGTACCCTGGATGCAGATGCCTGTGAAATCCCCATCATATCCCCAGTTGGCCTTTGGAAGGTACCTGTAGTTAGTATTCTTAGGCCTACACATACCTTGGTATCCACTGGGATGGGTTCCCCTATGTTAGTTCTGTGTTTGAGGCGTGGCCGGCATAGCTCAACAATTTGGTGTAGGAGGTCCCTGTCCACCCTATAGCGTTCCACTATCTCCAGCTCATGTAGCCCCTGGTAGGTTACCCTGGGTCTGTACACTCTTCTCCATCTCCTCACTGTGGGTTGGTTGACAGCATTCACATCCTCACCACCCTCAGTCACTTCCACAAGTTGTTGCATGATAGCTATTGCAGCCCCTATCATTTTGCTGTTGTGAGTGTTAATTGTTCCCCGCTTGTTTACACCGGTGGTGTAGAGTGTGGGAAAAAACATAGGGGAAGCTGTTTGCATAGTTTATAGTAGTGTTCTGGGCAGGGCTGGTATGCTGCCTGTGTAATTTGCTGATTCTGATACATTTCACCTGTCAGCTATGCTGGTTCTCCTTGCTCACCTTCCTACTGCTGTTTTCCCTTCCCATTGCCTTCCTGTTTAAGCCCGGGGGTGCGCCGCACAAAAAGAGTGCTCAAATGTGCACAGTGCTGCTATTTCCTGGTTTAACTTTTTTTCCTTCCTTTAAAACACGGTGCACGGCGCACACACCTGCTTTGAAATGTAAATAATGCTAGGCAGATTCAAACATACTCCCTAGCTTAGCTGTGTTAAGCTAGGAGCAAACCAGAGCCACAGGGCTCCAATCCACTTACAGTATGCCTGACAACCCCCCATGATGTCAGCTTACCCCTAGGCTTGCACCAAGCTATTCCTACTCTTGCACTGTTGGGACCTGACTAACATGCTGGGGAAAACTGGGATTCACTATCATTCCCCTCATTTGCATAGGATTGCCTGCTAATGCATAGTTACATGTCTCACACTGAGCCTCCCCCTGTAGCAACCACTACTCGCTGGCCATGTTGTCTTCTGCCTGCCATTGACATGCATGGCAGAATAGTGATTTTAGCTAGAATGCTTAATTTAGGTTTATTTAGTTATTTTCCCTCCAATCCCGTCTGTGTGCCACTGCCGTATGTTTAAACAGACGAGATCGGCTAAAAAAAAAGTTGATTTTTTAATTTTTTTGGCTGTTTGCAATGCCAATGGCCTTATACTTGGCCATCGGTATGCTTCCTAACTGATATGCAGCCTTTATTTGGAGCTGTCACATCTCTGTTTTGGATTTTGCAGAAATGTACTTGGTTACTAACCAAGTACATTTCTGCATATTGCACTAGTCCTGCATGGACGGTTGCAAGCTTCCTGCATTGCAGTTTCACCTCATTTGCATGGATTTCTCATGAAAATGGGGTGATTTGCATACAGGGGCTTAGTCCATGCAGGACTAGTGCAGGAGCACTCGTGCAAGTTCCTGGATCGTACGGCAGACATATTGCCTGCTAGAGCTCCTGCACTGATCCTGCACACCGTGCATGACATAGAGAACCCGGGGGAATGTGTTTACTCAATTATAAAATTCAGTTTAAAACCTAGAACGTAAAGACTACTACATTATCAAAAATCATTTGTGCTGAAGAGTGTGCCATTTATCTCAATACAGCCGAGTGACATCTCCAAGCGTTTCTGCAGTTACCTCCTCCTACTGCGCCTCTAGGCATCAAATATTGCCTAATCATATTTACATTAATAATTCCAAAACCATGCTACATACGAGGCATCAGAATATTTTACCTTGAAGCATACATGATGAAACATAACTGTATTGCTATGTGACCTCTGTCAATTAGTAATGGTTAGAACTGTAAGATGATAACTTCATTTTTTAAAGGCTGAAGCCACACCCACTGGGAGTTAAAGGTACACACTCAAAAGAGCTGTACTGGAAGGAATGAGTTATAATTCTTTCATAACTCCTATGATTCCAGAGATATGAACATTTGTTTGAAATGTGAGAACATTATTTGATTCTATAGAAAAGCTTAGGTTCTGCCCATTGGAAGTTACAGTGCAAACTTCCTGAGCTCCATTGGAGTGAATGAGTTAAAGAATAGTGTAAAGCTGTCATTTGCATGGGGGAATTCAGTACAACAGCAGTAGAAATGATTAATGATCACTGAGAAAAATCATTACTGTGTGATCATTTAGTGATTGTGCATATATGGCAGAAATTCAGTCATCAAACTTTGGAGTACTGCAGTGGTAAGGACGTTTTCGTGGCTCAATGTGCATGTGTCTTTACTGGGAGATTTATGACTGCCACTGATGAATGACAAATGATCTGAACCTATGACAGTGATGGTGTGATTTTATACCTACATTGACATCAGCAAAACACCAATTAACCAATTTATGACGTATATTGGTTAATTCAAATATTTAAAAAACTAGTTTTAACTAAACAAAACATAATTATAATTATATAACCCCACAAAGCTCTACAAAAATTCAAAATGCAAGCAAGTTATGTAAAAATATATATGAAATTATACCCAAACAGGATATGGTATAATTCATATACATACACTTATATAAAAATAATAAAATAAAATAAGAAGTAAATGACTGTAAAAATACATATTTTTTTAAATAAAATTGACAGTAAACTAATCATACACATAATGATTAGTATCCATGAGTGTATGTACTGTCTAAGTGTATATACATAACAAATTACCCACAAGAACTGTACGTTAGCCCTATATAGTAATAATTATGCTAACTACTAATGCTAGTAACTTAAATTCATGTACTAAAAAATAATACAAGTGTAAAAACATTGTTAAATCGTCAGAAACCAGCGACAGCCTAATGGGTGACTAGATACACAGAATACTGAGCAAATTAAACAAAATAAACATATTAAACAATATAAACAATAGAAGTTCAATACTAGCTAACCTATCTTATGAGGCTCTTCAGTTTTAATAAACAACTAATAGAGCAACTATCATTTAATCCTGGATGGGCATAAGCATTCAGTCTAATCTGCCATTTAAGTTCAAGTTCTTCAAGTAGCAGTTTAGAGGGAGCCCCTCTTTTATTTTCTAAGACTTGGTCGATGACCATAAATTTGAAAAAGTGATCACTAAAGATAGTTGTATGTTTGGCTAATGCATTTTCTTGTTTACCCTTTCTGATTGCATATTGATGCTCATAAATGCGTTCTCGTAACTTGCGTTCAGTCTTTCCGACATAGAATCCTGAACATTTCTGGCATTGGGCCAAATATACAACCATACTAGTGTTACAATTCGCCCTACAACGCATTTCAAAACAATTATTCTTAATGTAGAATCTGTTGGACTCATTAATATATCTGCAATAATTACAATTTTGGCATTTATACATGCCTGGTGTTCTTGTAAGGCTGCTACCAGTACCCTCAAATAGTGTTTTCATATTCCTACCTCTCCTAAAAGTTATTTCCGGATAACAACCTACCTTACTAATCATGTTAGCGTTGTTGAAAATGCACCAATTTTTCTTAATGATGTCTATTAAGAAATAGACATTAGTATGGTAGGTAAGGATTAACCTAGGGTTGGTGGTCAATGCTAGGTCATGATCACTGTTGTGCACATTAGAAGTGGGGTTAGACGTTGTAAGACACTCGCCGTGAGCTGGATTACTCAAAATAGGTTGGTAAATACCTCTACTCCTTTTGTCACTGACTTCTTTAACTAAAGCTTTCAATAGTTGCAATGGGTACCCTCTATGTGTGAACATGTTGGTTAATAACTCACACTCACTAGAGAAATAGACATCCAGGCTAATGATACGGGCTGCCCTTACTAATTGCCCCTTAATCACCGATCTTTTCTGGTAATTAGGGTGGCAGCTACTGTAATGTAGGAATGAATTAGAATATGTATCCTTCCTATAAATCTTTGCCACAAAGGCTTTTAAATTGTCGTTTTTAGTTAGCCAAATGTCCAAGTACGCTATTGCAGTCTTACTGAAAGAAGATGTAAAAGACAAGAAGTCAGTAGTAGTGTTCAGGTAGTCTAAGACCATTACACTATCCGTTTCTTCTCCATTTAGCAGGATAAAAATATCATCCAAATAGCGTGTGTAGTACTTAATTTTCCCCATCAGTGTCTCATTATTAAAAATATGCTCCCTTTCCCAGTGCGCCATCACCATGTTGGCTATGCTGGCTCCACACGGGGAGCCCATGGCTACCCCAACCTTTTGAAGATAAAAGTTATCGCCTAACATGAAGTAATTATTGTACAAAATTATGTCCAGCAGTTCTAATACTAAAGCTATTTCAACCGCTGACGCTTTGCATTTCTTTAAATGAATTGCTACCCAATCAGTGGCTATATTCAACGGTATTTCAAAAAATATGTATTTTTACAGTCATTTACTTCTTATTTTATTTTATTATTTTTTATATAAGTGTATGTATATGAATTATACCATATCCTGTTTGGGTATAATTTCATATATATTTTTACATAACTTGCTTGCATTTTGAATTTTTGTAGAGCTTTGTGGGGTTATATAATTATAATTATGTTTTGTTTAGTTAAAACTAGTTTTTTAAATATTTGAATTAACCAATATACGTCATAAATTGGTTAATTGGTGTTTTGCTGATGTCAATGTAGGTATAAAATCACACCATCATTGTTTTAACTTTGTCTGATGAAGTCTGCTTCTTGAGCAGACGAAAAGCGCTTTACATACATTAAAGTTCTGTTCCTGTGGCGTTTTTGTCTTTTTGGCGAAGTTGTACTGCTCCTGGTTCCACTTCTGTTTTCCTAGTTTGTGTTCAAAAGATTAGTTGAACCTATGACAGTGGTAGGGGGGAATGGAAGTGTCAATCTGTTAAAAAACGATTGTGTTAATGATGTGATGAAACACCATCCATCACAACCAACACATAGAAACACAAACCATACACCCATCTTTGCGGAGGCTCTCAATAAAAATTTACCCAAACAGAGACCCCCGAGACAGAAATGCACTCAACCACCACAACACAAGACCAACTCCAGAACACATAGCTCACCACCACAGTGTGCCCCTCAACTCAAGCCCTTAAGGCAAAACACTTTGCCCAATGTACTAATCATAGGAAACTCAATTGTGAGGCACACTAATGTCCCACTCTCTAGGTTGAACAAGGAGAATGTGACAGTTGTCTTCAGATGCCAGGATCCACCACATAACAAATGCACTCAGATCACTCCGCAATAAGTACAAATATGACTCAGTCATTGTCCATGTGGGTGTGAATGACCTGAGATGTACCTCCCTGGACTACATGAAAAGAGATGATGGAACTCTCGGATTACATGGACCAAGCAGGTATGACCCTAGCCCTGAGCAGTTTTCTACCATCACCCAGAATGATTCCACAGTATAAGCAGAAAATAATTTACTTCAACAGCTGGCTAAGTTTCTGGTGTCATTATATAGGGATCCAGTATCTGTCTGCCTGGGACGACATGATCGACAGACCTCAATGTTTTGCCAGAGACGGCCTGCATCTGTCACCCCTGGGATTCCAGATACTGGCTAAGGCTCTTGCCACCTCTATAGTGCCTTTTATAGGCAGTGTTCCAAAGACTAAAATTCCACCATAACAGCTACAAACAAATGGAATCTGATGGTCATGCTGCTCAATGCTAGAAGTCTAAATCTCAAGATCCACTCGCTCGAACCTCTCATCAAAATGGAGAATGCTGACATCTGTGCTGTAATGGAGACCTAGTTTAAAGAGGCAGAAAGCACACCAGCACTCCCAGGCTACAACTCATTCCATACATTTCGGCCCCAGAATACAGATGGAAGCTCTAAAGGTGGTAGTGTCTCCATATTCTTAAAGGATACGCACACCTCTAGACTGGTAGCCCAGCATTATGCATCAGAGATATGTCAGGTTCAACTAACACTGGGTAAGATGGCAATACAAGTTCTAACCTGCTACTGAACCCCAAACTTGCCCCAGACTCTCACTACAACTTCCTAAGCTCCATCTACCAAGGTCCAACCCAATACTCTCATACTGGGTGACTTCAACTATCCTTCCATCAACTGGGAAAACTATTCAAGTACCAATGTACAGGCCCAGTGCTTTCTGGAATTTATCAGTTCTAATGCCCTGGACCAGCTCATTCTGACCCCCACTAGAGGAAGCAATATCCTTGACCTGGTTATCACCAACATGGGAGAGCATTGCTCCATACCTATAGTCAATTCCTCTCTTGTTAAATCTAACCACAAACTGATCACCATGGAAATCTCCATCTCATCTACACCGCCCGCTAAGGTGACCACCTTGAAAAACTTCTCTAAAGCCGATTTTGGGCTCCTAAAATCAGAGGTGGCTAACTTCTTGGCACCCATTTCAATGGAAAATAGCTGCATAACTGCCGAATCATACACCAATGCACTGTACGAGCATGTACACAAATGCATACACCTTGCCATACCAAAGCAAGAAGCCAATCTGGTGGTCCCCAGCCATCAATAAACTCTACAACAGAAGGAAGAAACTGTTGCAGAAAAAAATGAAATCACAAGACTGGAAAACCTCCCTTATCAGTCACAACAAAAAGCTGAGATCCCCTATCAAATCCCCTAAAGCCAGCTATGAAGGCAGAATTGCAACTGGCACCAAAAACCACAAAGCCTTCTATAGCTATATCAAAAACCTCAAAGGTAATACCCAGATTAGTTCGGAGTTATTGCACAATGGCACCACCTATACTGAGCCCACATATATAGCCAACATACTGGCCAACAGATTCAGTGCCAACTTTACCCCCCCCCCATAGCCTTATTATAATACCAGAAGAAAGCCCGGTCCCCACCATTTCTGAGGCACAGGTAAAAGCTACATTCTCCAAAACCAAGAATACAGCATCCATGGGACCTGATAATATCCCTGGCTGTGTCCCACATGAGCTAGAAAACGAACTGGCACCACATCTGTATGCCCTGTTCAATCGCAGTCTTACCTCAGGTTATCTCACTAATGAATGGCGCACTGCTACAGTCATCCCGCTCCATAAAAGGGGAGCAACTACAGACCCTGAGAACTATCGCCCCATTAGCCTGAAGAGTCTGGTATGCAAAGCAACATAGTGTATCATCATGGACCTGCTTAACAAAGATATAGGCAATTTCCAGACTCTTGACCTTACACACTTTGGCTTTGTCAAGGGGAGACCCTGCCTGCTGAACCTAGTTTACTTCTTTGAGGCAGTCACCAACGCTGTGGATGAGGGTAAGGCAATACATACAGCCTACCTCATCCTGGCCAAGGTCTTTGATACCATTCCCCACTCAGGTATCACTGATAAACTCACCACACTAGGCAGCAATCCTTACATCACTAGGTGGGTTGCAAATTGGCTCACACACAGGACCCACAGAGTAAAAGTTGTGGATTCCAAGTCAGACTGGGGATCAGTCACCTTTGACCACTTTGCCACTGTGGTCAGAAAGTCCTTCTACATGGCACATCTTATAACCAAAGGTTTCACATCCAGAAAGAAAGAGGTCATCATCCCTCTCTACTCATCCCTCATTAGAC
Source organism: Protopterus annectens (assembly GCF_019279795.1). Classification (NCBI taxonomy): domain Eukaryota; kingdom Metazoa; phylum Chordata; order Ceratodontiformes; family Protopteridae; genus Protopterus; species Protopterus annectens. Next base: position 1,290,291,034 of record NC_056745.1, read on the forward strand.
CAGTCATCAAATATAATGCCCCATTTGGAATGTAACTGACCAGACACCTACAACAGCTGGAGAGGCCACAAAAGTACCTCAAAAAAAGAATCCTAGGCCTTAAACATGTCCTACATTGACAGACTCAAAACATTTCAACTGTTGTCAGTCTCTTATTGTTTAGAGGTGATCTCTACCTGACTTACAAAGCCATGTCCGACCCAGCCCTACTTGAAATGCTACACCTAAAAAAATCCCAATCCCCATACTACACAATCCAGAGATCACAACCTCATTACCACAATTAACAGAACATGCTGGAGGGACAGGTTCAACTCCCAAAGACTGCCCATACTCTGGAATAAGCTTCCCATTCATGTCAAGCAGATCACCTTGCTGGCCCTCAAGAGAAATCTTGATGAGTGGATGGGCAACAGAAAGTTCACTCCAGGCATCATTCCAGTTGCCCTACTGGATATGGGACTGTGAACTAATATTGGGTGCCCTGGAAATGTTTTTGGGCTAGGCTTGTAAAGGCTCCAGGGCCATTAGCCTAGTACACACCTATGAACATATGAACCTATGAATGTACTGCAGCTAATGCTATCACACTTTACTTGATTAGACCAGATGTGTTTATAATTATGGGGTTTGTGTTATGTAACATTTTTATAAGAGGGTGGCAGGCACACATGGTCATCATGAATAGTTTCAATGATGATTACATCAAAACTTTTTTTGCATATGACTGTGACCTTTAATATACAGTGATGATACAAAACAAAAGATCAAGGCACAGAAAGGATAACTTCAGCTAGGAAGAAAATCGCATCCCCATGACAGCCCTCAGAATATATGGGAAACATCTGTTTGGTAAAGTAGGGTGAAAACAAGCTAACAGGACAAAACACTGCAATCAGATTGGCCTCAGTATTAATGCAGAGGGTGGAAAAAACTGCGCATTAACAGTGGGTGAGGCAGAATGTCATTGCTCACACCAGTAAGGGGGGATGGGCTTTCAACAATTATCCATTTAATACCAAATGTGGAATACCTTCTCTGCATCTATGGGAATGACTATGACCCATATTATGATGGCACTGGAATAATCATAGGTGGTGTGGACACTCACTGTTGCCAACAACTGCAACAGCAACACTCACCTGCTCAGGAAGCTTGTTTTAAAAGTAGCAGAATATATTCACATAGAGAACTGAATGCTAACAAATGAATGATTACATTAAACAATTAGTATTAATAGATTAAACTTCTACATCAGCACAGAATGGCAATGAAGCCATACGCTAATATATGCGATTTTACTATGAGTAATGCTTTCAAATAATTTTTTGCAGGTTCAGCATAAGAAACAAGCAGTTCCACCAAACCAATGAATTTGGTGGAGAGCAGCAGCAGAATAGCTGTTGGTGGTACTAATAATGACAACAGAGTTATATTTATGAGGTAGCCTGAGGAAAGTGGCACATAGTCCCCAACCTTAATGGCAGGACCTTACACCTCACAACATGTTAGTAACGCTGCAGGAAGTGACATTGCATTACAAAGTCAAGCACATGCTGACATTGCACTCACTCTTGTACAGGAGGAATACCCATGTGTCTCTAAACCAGTATCTCCCAACCCTGCTGAACACTTTCAGGATGATGGCAGACATTCAGAGGTAACAATGTCCACTGTGCCACCTCTGCAAAAGGGACCAAGGCATAGACATTTGTTACAGACACCCCAGGAAACACAAAATGCATTGGCTACTGATATTGTGTTCATACCACTGCCACAGAGAATCAGCTGGAAATGGTCAGAGCACTCCAGGATATGAGTGAGGGTATCCAGCACTATTTGGAAATGGCACAGAGTGGGGATAATACCATGGTCACACTAATGCATGGTATCAAGCATCAGTGGTCACCTCCACTCATACGCTAGTTAGGACTTACCAGACTCAAGCAGGAATACATCTTGAAAGGAGATGAGGACAAAGTACTGTCCATACCCATGAGAGCAGATCAAATAAACTAAGTGCTTCTCAAATAAATGATTCAACAAGAACAGGGGAAAAAGCACAATAAATTTCATGCAGGCCACATCAGAATTTATCTATACCTAGCAGAAGCTCTTATTTGAGGTCCAGATGACATTCATAAAGCACTGTCAGATAAGTGTGTGCAGGGTCACCTGCATCAATTAGGTACTGACATCAAACCAACTCACCATACAGCTGTCATGACAGTCCCTCTATTACCTAGCCTATACTTAGGAGATGTGTATGACTCATTAGATCTTGAAATACTGTGAATCAACCCAGGCAGTTCTGCTACTTACAATCTGATCTTCAGAAACCCAGCTGGATGTTATCTAGAAGGGGAAAAAAGATATAAAAAATGGGGCACTTTACAACTGTATTCTACTGCTTAGAACCTCAGGGAACTGTAGAAAGAAATCCATTGAACATAACATGAAACTGCAGTCATTAGCATCAGTGCTCTAATCATTAACATTCCTACAGCTGGCGGTGTAACTTACAAGTATACACAACTTTTCATGGGAACACAGTAATGAGAAAATTACAAATTAAAATGAATATCCGGAAATGTAAACAAACCACTGCATAAATGATGATATCTTTTGTCTCTGAAGTCAAAATATGTTCTGTACAACAAACAATAATCTTACTTGCAGTACTGCAATAATAACATACATTAATCTGGTAAGAAATTGCAAAATATATATATAATAGATAAGATACTTTTCATTCAAATGTAATACACAAGCCCATCAAATATTGAAATAACTCTTTTTGCTAATTATGCTAAATGAGGACATTCAGTAGATGCATACTTATGTATACCACTTCAACAAACTTTATTTTGCAAAACAGTTAAAAAGGTGATTAGTACTTATATGATATCCTACGACATCACTGAACAGAAGTTAGTGAGCACTTAGGCATAACATCTTCAAGCAATAATAATGAGTAATGGTTACTCAAAAATAAACAAACATATATATTTATATGTATATATTAAGATGAGAGAGAATGTCAGATAAACAGTGACAGCATAGCAAACACCACAAGTATAGCCTACAGATACTACTACATGCATTAATCAATTAATTAATTTATTTATTTGACATTTGCTAATTGGCATAGTCTATCTGAGCAAAAGTCCTTTTTCAGTGGAGGCCTGCGGAGAAAACCTCCACAGTACAAGTAAGCAAGAAAATGTACAAAATTGAAGATGAATACAGTGAAAATTTTACAATAAAACAAACAAATGTAGATAAAGCTTCACAGTACAATATAGTTCATAGGTAGGTACTAGGCTATCTGCCCGAGGGCATTTATAAGCCTAGCCAGGGTGTGTCGGCTTTCGCCTCCCCGTTGATTAATTAACTGAGCCTCTGTCAAGCAGAGCCAATGAAGTGATCCTAGGGTGTATTTCTGTTACCCAGTAATCAGCATTATAACACTGAAGAAAAAACATAGCAAAGAAATATATAATAAAACATTTGAATGAATTTACATAACACGGTGGATTATCTTCAGATGGTAATTGTACAATACAGAGCAGTTAAGTGAGTTATGGTAGTAAGGAAGGGAAAATAGAGAGGATAGTGATAGAGAAAGGGGTGGGCTCATGTGGGATGATTACAGAGGCAAATCCATGTGCTATTAAGGTATCTTTTGAGAGTTTTCTTGAATTTGTGGATGTGGAAAATGCTTCTAAGGTTCATAGGGAGCTTGCTCCATGCAAGAGCAGGGAAGCAGCTATAGAGATTCCATCCAATAGATTTTTTAGGTTTGTGAATTTGTAAGAGACATTGGTCAGAGCTTCTGAGGGATCGAGGGGGTGTATAGAGGGAGAAAAGTGAGGAAATTCTAGGGCAAAAGAAGGGCTTATTCAAAATAGTATGGATAATTTATTCAAAATAGTATGGATAATGAGAAGTTGGGTAAATAAGAGTTGCTTAGGAAACTCTAGCCAGCTGAGTATCTGGAGAGCATGACAGTGGTGTGATCTTGAGGGCAGATTGGCTGAAAATCTAGCAACTTTGTTTTAGGTGGTTTCAAGTTTGGAAAGTAGTGAAGACTGTAAGTTTCTTAACATTTGAGAGCTGTGAAAGAGGTTGGGGAGATGGTAAGCTTAGGTTAGTGAGATCCTGGAGTTGGGTGTGAGGAACCTTTTGTTTCTATACAGCAAATCAAGCTTTTGGTGGGTTTTCTTGATGCAGTTAAGTACATGAAGGTCAGATTTTAGTTGATTGTCCACTATTACTCCAAGCAGTTTAGTGTTCAATTCAGCTATGATTGTAGTGTTGTTGAGGGAAGAGATGGTGAATGAGGATTTAAGATGGTAAAGGGATTTTAAAAGGAAGAGAAAAAGTTGTGTCTTTTTAGGGTTTAGTATGAGTTGGCTTGTTAGTGAGCCATGCTTCAGTGAGGATGAAAGATGTTTGTGTCAGGGTTAGTAGGTCAGTGGGACTGTCAGCGATAGAAATGATGGTGGAGTCATCTGCATACTGTGTGAGGGAAGACTGAGGACAGGATGTGTGAAGTTGGTTAGTAAAAATGTTAAAAAGGAGGGGGCCTAAAATAGAGCCTTGAGGGACACCTATTTTGATGGGGAGAAAAGGAGAAAGAGCAGAAACACATTTTACAGATTGCAGTCTGTCTGTGAGGAAGCTACTGAACCAGGAGATAGCTTCTGAGGACAGGTTGAGTTGACAGAATTTGGAGAGGAGGATGGGGTGAGAGACTGTGTCAAAGGCTTTGGAGAGATCTAAAAAGATGCAGGACACTGGTTTATCATTGTCTCTAGCTAGAGAGATGGAGTTAGAAAAGGAAATAAGTGCAGTTGTGGTTCTGTGATGGGGTGGAAGCCATGTTGAGTAGGGGTAATTACGTTTTCACAAGCAAGCTAAGCGGAGATTTGTTTATAAACACAGTGCTCAAGAATTTTGGAGAGGGGAGAGAGTATGGCAATAGGTCAATAATTAGAGAGCGCAACAGAATTTCCACCTTTGTGGATTGGTATAGTGTGGAACTTTTTCCAGAGGGCAGGGACAGTTGATTCACTAATTGAGTGGTTTTTGAGGCAGGATATACTATGAAGTCAGCAGCAGCTTTTAGTAAGAGAGGCAGCAGGTTGTCAGCTGAAGGGGATCTTGGTTTAAGATTGATAAGAAGTTTATTTAATGCAGCTGGTTGGAATGTGTTTTAGTGAGAAAGAACTGTTTTACAGTTGGGGGTGGTAGGGGATGTGAGGCTGGTTGGGTGGACAGTTTGCATACATTTGCTAATGGTATCGATGAAGTATAAATTGAAAATTGAAGCAATTTCAAGGGGTGTGTTACTGGGGCAGGGGTTGGGAGTTGAAGGATTTCCTGGGTGGAGAATTTTGTTGACAGCATTCCAAAATGTTTTAGAGTTCCTGGGTCCAGTATCTTGGGGTGAGAGGTAGTAGTTTTTTTTTGTCAGAGTTTATGCATTTTATGGTTAAATTTCAGAGTTCCCTATATTGTTGGTAGTGTGGAAGATTTGATCTTAGTCCAGAGTTTCCAGGTGCAATTTCTGTTATGGATAAGAGGCAGAGTAGAGTAGGACAGCCAAGGGGAACACTGTGATTTGACTCTGACAGTTTTGGGAGGTGCAAAGGAGTTCAGAATGTTTAGGAAGATGGAGCTGAATTGAAGAATAGCTTCATCTAGAGGTAGGGAAGAGAGGAAAGACCAGTCAATAGCAGAGAGAGAATTATTCAATGTATCCAGGTTGAAGCTAGTTAGCATGCAACACTCTTTAAATGTATGAAGTCTAGAAAAGTGGGGGGAGAATCTCTGGACATGTATAGGGAAGTGGTCACTGATTGAGACTGGTAGGGATTCAGGGTAGTGATAGAGGTCAGGCTTAGAGACAAGTATCCATTCCAAGATAGAGCAAGCATTTGTGGATTTATGAAGAAAAGTGGGTGAAGAGATAATTTTGGTGTATCCATATAGGTTTATGCTGGTGGTGTGAGAGTTAGAGATGAGGGTGAGCCAATTGATGTTAACATCACCTTGTATTACTGTTTCATTATGTATATTATCAGACATCCACTGCAGGATTTGTTCTAAAAGAGGTATGTTCTCTCCAGGGGGTATATAGATGGTGACTATGGTTAGAGTTTTATGATTGTTGAGTTTGCAATAATGAGTTCAGCTGGGTGAAAGGAGTGGGGGGGGTTAATTGGGGAGATATGCATAGAAGGTGAGAGTACATAATGGCCATGCCTCCACATTTTTTGTGCAGTCTGTCTAGGTGTTGAATGCTGTAACGAGGGGGGGGGGGGTAGAAATTCTTTGTCTTCATTATGTGATTTGAACCATGTTTCAGAGAGACTAACCATGTTGGGGGAGTACTGGGCTACCCAGGTGTGGAATTAAGTTATCTTGTTAAGAATGCTATGGATGTTGATTTAATAGAAATAGAGATGTATGAGACTAGGTTTAGGTACCTGATGAAGTGTATGTGAGTTATTGGTAGGACTTGATGAATTAGAGTGTGGTCCAGGGTTTGGGTGAATGTCACCTGAGAGTTGAAGGATGTTTAGTGGGAGGAAGAGAAGTTATGTAAAGGGGTAAGGTGGTGAAATTTCTGTTTAATTCTGAGGAATGAGGGGGAATTTTGGAGAAAGTTTGATTTTGGGAAGATTAAATTTGGTACATGAGAAGACTGAGGTACATGAGAAAAGGGAGAGGTGTAGTGGCTGCTGGTGTCAATTGTGTTATGAGAGGATGTGGGAGAAGAGGGGAATAGGTTTAGCTGAATGTGGCAGGAAGTGAGGTTGCTTAGGAGAAGAAGGAAGTGTAAGAAAAGAGGGAGGAACATATATTGGAGGATGACGAGAATATGAAAGGGGTAGATGGTTGACAAAGACGGTGTATGGTAATAATCAGCTACAGCAGGGGGGTCAGAGCAGTGAGCAAGAGTGGAAGGAGTTAGGTGTAGTGAGTTGAGAAGTGGCATGAGTTATTTTAAGAGGGGCAAGTTGTGATTGGTTTGGCAGTACAGGAAGTTGGGGATCAGAGAGTGCGGGGTTAAGATGGTTAGTTACAAAGGTAATTAATGTGGGGGTGGGTGGGAATTGGGGTAGGGTAGGGGGTTGGGATGATCCCAAGTAGAGTAAGGGTGAATTGAATGGGCAGAAACCTTGAGGCAGCTTGCCAGACCACAGTAGAAACAATCCATCAGTTAGCAATATGTGCCTCAAGACAGTGGAGCAGTAGAGTAGGCAGTTCCTTGAGGTAAGAAACTTATGCAGGTAATTGCAACCTAACACTTGCTGCTTATTAGTTATGTACAGTTGTACAGCTGTACAGCTCTTGGTGTTAACAGTTGCTAAAAAGAGAGAAGATTAATAGAGGGAGAAAGTTCAGGGGGAGGGGGGGTCAAACAATATTTGTTTGTGTTGGTGACCATGCCACTAGTCAAATAAGCACTACAAAGTGTTTCACTACACAAACTTGCCTAATACACCAGGAAGATTACTGAAACTATTAGTTTCCCTGCAGGTGAGACTTGAATTCTTGTATTTCTTGTCATGAGGAAGCTGCAGAGGGGTGGGAGATCTAGTTAAGCAGGATTAGTCAGGTGTGTTCACTGGGAATTTGAGAACAGCAACTGTAAGAGGGAAAAAATTGTTAGGATAGGGTTTTTTGGAGGGGTGTAGGTCAGACGATATAGAATCACTGAGATAGTGTCTCAGTGTAGTAATAGCAGAACTAGACAGACAGGGCTGTCAATCAAAAAGGGCTTTGAGGGAATGAAGCAACAACAAAGATAGGGGAGGGAGAGAAAGGAAAGTAGGTGGCTCTCGGAGAAGGGAGATTAGTACACATGTTCTTTACAATAAAGAAAACACTAATCTGATTGTCATGGTCCATAGATCTGGACTAGACATTGTTTTTTTATCTGCCCAGCCATATGCTGTGCATGAGCCTGCCACTTATCACTTACTTCTGCTGCAAGCCGGTCATCATTATGCACCTCAGCCACCCAGCCATATGCTGTGCATGAGCCTGCCACTTATCACTTACTTCTGCTGCAAGCCGGTCATCATTATGCACCCCAGCCAAGAATCAAACTAGAGAACGTTTTGCTGTAAGGTGATAACACTAACTGCTACACCACCATGGCCACCTAACTCTAACTCTTTCCAACTCTAAAGACTGCCTGAATGATGGCTCTTCTAGATAACTGTCACCAGTATGGTTTTCAGATTCCCTACCAGGAAATAAATGCCTTTGAGTACATTCGGGGGAGGCTTGATGATCATCAGGCATGGGGCAAAACTAATATAGAATATAATCTAAGTAAATATTATTTTGAGACTAACTCAAAATAAAGTAGTTATGATACAATTTTAAGTTCCTAAGAGAAAAAACTTCAAAGCTACATAGCCATCTTTGTAAAAACACAAGCTAGTCAGACAATTTCACAGACTGAAATTGAGCCAAGAGACTTTATTTTCTTTTCACTGCATTTAAAAAATTGGATCTTAACAAGTACCTTCATAATAATAATTTACCAATTTATAAGATGCATCTGCCATAGAATGACAAAATAAAAAAAAGTTCTTATTTTTTTAAACCTGATTACATTAATAATGCTGAGGTATATGAAATGGAACAGTTTAATTAGAATACATTGATAAAGTGGCCTTGAATAAAGACAAAGAGACTGAAACAAGGCAGATACATATTGTCATAAATATCGGGAAGTGATAAAAAATGAAACAATAATAATAATAATAATAATAATAATAATAATAATAATAATAGTAATAATAGTAATGAGAACATGCAGACATAAAAGGACAGATGCTTGAACATTAAACCTAAACTAAAACTAGTGAATGTCAGTATTTTCTTAACTTCAAATTAACAGTTTCAGATAATATAGGAGTTTTGTCTGTGAAGAGATGAAACAAAGGAATTCTTTGTCATCCAAATTGTAAAAGTTAATTATGCATATGAATGATGATAAAGTAATTTTTTGAACTAATGACTACATAACAGTGGTGCTAATTTCCTAGACTGATTCCAAATATAGAAGGAGGTCTACTACAATTTAATATTTTTTAGGAGCTTGAAGATCACTGTCTCAGAAGTGCTTAAAGATAGCTATCTCACAGCTGTGGAAACTAGTGTCCTGTAGATCACATGGGCTGCCACTCACGATCAAACTTGGAGACATGCTTTGGCAGCACCTGTGTGGAGAGAGTGGGTTCTCACACCTTGCTTAAACAGGAGTTTGAGCAAGATAAATACATCAGCCATGGGGAGGGAGTTGAACGGGTATGTAACTTGGGTTTTCAGAGATTAATCATGTGATGGAGTTAGACTTAGTAAGTCAGGGAGAGGTTTAGGTCTAGGGAGTAGTAGTGGAGTTTATGGTTAGGGAGCAATCAGGGACTCTAGGTTTAGGAACCAGGATGTTTTAGGTTTAGAGAGCTGGATGTGCCTTTTAGGCTTTGACAATAAGAGTAAAGTTTAAGGTTAGGAAGTGGGAGTGGAGTTTCAGGTTAAGGGTGCAATCAGGGAGTTTATGTTTATGAAGGAGAGTAAAGTTTTAGGTTTAGAGAGTGATCAGGGTCTTTAGTTTTGGGAAGGGATCGTGGAATTTTAGGGTTTTGGGAGTTATCACAGAATTTAACATTAGGCAACAGAGGGGAGTTTTATTGTTAAGTTAGAGAGGAATGATTCAGGTTAGGATTAGTGATTGGATTGTAAGTTTAAGGGTAGAGTTAGGTCTCTGATAGAATTCCCCAGTTTTGTTGGGTTAGGTTGTGGTAGGCCTATGTAATTAAGTAGGAATGATGTAGTGAGAGTTAAGGTGGTAACCATTTATAGCAGGTGGCAGTTAGCAACTGGCATGCAATTACTTGTAATAGAGCCCCAAACAAACCTGTCTGTATGACATGAGGAATTGTGAGTATTAACAGCATGCAGACTTCAAAATGTATATTAAAAGGTAAGGAAATAACAACTCTTCTTTGCAATGCATACTTGACAGTAAAATAGTTTGAATTATGCAAAGAAGTGCACAAAGATTCAAGCTAAAACTGAAACTCTTGGTATTTATATTAATTTCTGAAAATCCTGAGAGATGAACTTGTACTGCATTAGTACCTTGCTACTGGGTATAATTTAGGACACATATTTATAAAAAAGAATATTAAACTGCATCTTAAGATTCGTACTGCTTCTTAGGAAAAATATTCTGTTTGGTTTACTTGAAAATTACTGAAAATTATTTTCTTAGTAACTTAAATATGCCTGAGGATGTAATGGGAGTGTGAAGGAACCCAAAAACTGCCAGATTTGAATAGTTTATGGCAAATGCTATTGATTAGAATGTATAAACAGAGTTCTGAAAAGTCTGTCCTTGGATAAACTGCATTTTGTATTGCATGTACAAACAGTGTTGTCTTGTCATATGCAAAATACTTCATTAAATGTAAGGGGAGTTACTGTAAAAAAAAAAAACTGTACCGTTTAGGGATATTGCAGTGCAGTATATGTACACTAAGATTTCAATAAAATTACAATTAAACACTAATTTGATTTTTTTTACATAAGACTTGTTTTCTAGCAGACTTATTTGTTTGCATTTTGAAAAAGACACCTGTTTACATTAATAGAATATTGTATTTTCAGTGGACAAACAACTTAATGCAGCCTATGTAATGGTTAAACCTTTCAGACTGAGATATAACACATCGTTTTCAATGCTTTGTTAAAACAACATTGATTCTGAGTCTCAGAAAATAAAGTAACAGGTAACATTTTATGATATTTAAAATAATGTAACAAGATATGTCCCAGGATGTAATAAAATCCATGTAGGCACCTTGTAGAGCCTACACAGAATGTATCTATGTACATGGCCATGGCCCCCCATTCACAGTGCTCCATGCATATTAATGATGGTGCACTGCTGAGGGAGAGCATAGGAATAAGGATATTGAGTCCATGTAGGGAGAAGTGTAGAGGCTACCCATAGTTGTGAATGCATACAGGGTGATCCTCCCTGTACTACTTCCCACTGCTGTTGAAACACTGTGAAATGCAAATGTATGTTTCTGCAGTGTGACGCAGAACTCGGCAATGCCAAGCTGTACTCACATATAGACAGTTGACACCTGTCAGACATCTAAAAATAGAAACCCGATGTCACTAATTATCATAATTATGTATTTTTCTTATTTTAAGTGCTTTTGTTTTTTTTTTTTCTTATTTTTTGTTTTTAATTTCTGATTGCGTGGCGTGGTATGGAGGGATGCAGAGCTGAGCAGCGCTTATGTACATAGCCGACAGTTGCTAGACATCTAAAAATAGAAAGTGGATGAAATTAATTATGTCTGAGTCTATTTAAGAGCATTTGTGTGGAGCACCATGGTGCTTAGCAATGCTAACAGGTAGCCCAGTAGTATATGTGGAGGTATACTATCTTTCATAATATCCAAGTAGCTAAATGGGTAGAGATAAAGCCTAATGCATAGTAAGTTCTTGGTTCAAGTCTATAGCAATCCAAAAAGCAAGACTCAAAGCTGGAAACCAAGAAAGTAGCACCAAAATGAATCTTTATTCACCACAAGTAAGCGCTTTCGTCTGGTGAGCGTCACCAGACTTCTTCAAAGTAAACCATGCAACATTGAAGTTATATATCCACCAAAATGAAATCAATTAATCAATTTAAAAGAACACATTGCAATCAATTAAATGTTTTAAACAATTAATTGTTTTAAAGAGACACAGCCCTAAAAAAGAAAACTTGTCTAATAGACTAGGAAACAACAAGTAAATGCATTCCATTCAGTCATATTCAAAGTGCACAGAAGACAGCAACATGTAAGAACAAGTTAAAACATATACAATAAATAAAAAACTTTTCTAAAAATACATAATTATTTCAAGAAAAATACATTATATATATATATATATATATATATAGATATAGATATATATATATATATATATATATATATATATATATATACTACAATCTTATTATTATATACATTTAATAAATAATTGCTTACTTTCATCTATCAAAGACTTTTAATTTAAGCCTACTAGAAATGGATATTGCATCATTATGTACTGGTGGGGAATAAGCATTTAAAAAGACTTGCCACTAGGCTTCCTTCTCTTCAAGATGCAATTTCCAAGGTACCCCACAGCTTCACACTTCACCTGTTGAATTGCTAAAAATTTTAAATTATGCTCGGGAAACATCCTTAAATGTCTATATAATGCATTTTTTTGCATCTTGCTGTTGAATTTCATAAAGATGTTAATAAATACGTTGTGCAAGCTTGCGTTGGGCCTTTCCAATATTTAAAGCTGGGCACTGGCAACAAACTGCAACATAAACTACTGCATAAGTTTGGCAGTTATATTTTCCCTTTACTACAATTTTTTTACCACCAATTCTAATACTAGATGTTCTCAAAATATGCTTATATTGGTGGCACATGCCACAAGGTGCCATGCTCCCCTTAACCTCAACGACTAGGGGATTTCCTAGTAAACTCTTCAAGTTCATACCTTTCCAAAATACAAAATTGGGATGATCTCCAAAAGTCTCCAACATAGCCTGTTCCTGCATAAGAATAACACAGTTTTTCTTAACAATATCCTGCACAAGAAAGCTATCACTGGTATATGTACTGACAAAAGGACATATAATCTCCTGAGAATTTCCAGTACCTGTTGAACATTCACCATTTATAACTATATCATCCCCATCATTTATACCAGGGTTATTAGTCCTAAGGGGTAATAAATATTGCCCTTTTGTAGACATATCAGGAATTGCCAATATTGGGATATATAAACCATTACTTTGTTTATTAATAATCTCCTGTTGTATATTGTATGTTAAAATAATAGGGTACCCCCTATCAAGAAACATGTTGCTCATAAATTCACATTCTTCCAAAAAATCATTGAACTGGGACACCATCCGGGCAGCTCTAACAAACTGACCCTTGATAATCCCCCACTTAACATGCCTATGATGACTGCTAGAATAATGAAGTACGCTGTTTGAATAGGTGGGCTTCCTAAAAATTGTTGACTTAATGTATCCATCACTTATTTTAGTGATCAGTACATCCAAATAGGAAATCTTTTCCTCTTCCACCATATAAGTAAATTTAAGAAAATTTGTACTTTGTAATTTGTATTTCCCCCTTTTTGAATACATTCCATTATATCTGCGTTACCTTGATGACCTGTTTGTGGCATGGACAGGACCCCAGGAAGATATTCTTGTATTTATAGACTACCTTAACCAAAGTACAATTTTTCTTAAATTTACTTATATGGTGGAAGAGAAAAAGATTTCCTATTTGGATGTACTGATCACTAAAATAAGTGATGGATACATTAAGTCAACAATTTTTAGGAAGCCCACCTATTCGAACAGCATGCTTCATTATTCTAGCAGTCATCCTAGGCATGTTAAGCGGGAGAGTATCAAGGGTCAGTTTGTTAGAGCTGCCCGGATGGTCCCCCAGTTCAGTGATTTTTTGGAAGAATGTGAATTTATGAGCAACATGTTTCTTCATAGGGAGTACCCTATTAGTTTAATATAGGATATAAAACAGGAGGTTATTAATAAACTAAGTAATGGTTTATATGTCCCAATATTGGGAAGTCCTGATATGTTTAAAAATGGGCAATATTTATTACCCCTTAGGACTAATAACCTGGCATAAATGATGGGGATGATACAGTTCTAAATGGTGAATGTTCAATAGGTACTGGAAATTCTCAGGAGATTATATGTCCTTTTGTCAGTACAAATTCCAGTGATAGCTTTCTTGTGCAGGATATTGTTAAGAAAAACTGGGTTATTCTTCTGCAGGAACAGGTTATAATGGACACCTTCGGAGATCATCCCAATTTTGTATTTCAGAAATGTATGAACTATAAGAGTTTACTAGAAAAGCCCCTAATCATTGAGGCTAAGGGGAGCATGGCACCTTGTGTCATGTGCCACCAATGTAAGAATATTTTGAGAACATCTAGTATTAGAATCAGTGGTAAAAAATTGTGGTAAAGGGAAAATATAACTGCCAAACTTATGCAGTAATTTATGCCACAGTTTGTTGCCAGTTTCCAGCTTTTTATATTGGGAAGACCCAACGCAAGCTTGCACAACTTATTTATGAACATCTTTATGAAATTCGACAGCAAGATGCAACAAATGCATTATATAGACATTTAAGGATGCTTCCAGAGCATAATTTTAAATTTTTATCAGTTCAACAGGTGATGTGTGAAGCTGGGGGGGGTCTTGGAAAATCTTGAAGAGAAGGAAGCCTGGTGGCAAGTCTTTTTAAATGCTTATTCCACACCAGGACTTTATGATGCAATATCCATTTCAAGTAGGCTTAAATTAAAAGTCTTTGATAGATGAAAGTAAGCAATTATTTATTAAATGTATATAATATTAAGATTTTAGTATATATATACATATATATATATATATATATATATATATATATATATATATATATACAGATTAATGTGTGTGTATATATATATATGTATATATATATATATATATATATATATATATATATATATATATATATATATATATATATATATATATATACGCATGTATTTTTCTTGAAATAATTATGTATTTTTAGACAGCTTTTCATTCATTATATATCTTTTAACTTGTTCTTACATGTTTCTGTCTTCTATACACTTTGAATATGACTGAATGGAATGTATTTACTTGTGGTTTCCTAGTCTATAAGAGAAGTTTTATTTTGTTAGGGCTGTGTCTGTTTAAAACAATGAATTATTTTAAACATTTAATTGATGTAAATGTGTTCTTTTAAACTGATCAATTGATTTAATTTTGGTGGGTATATGACTTCAATGTTGTATGGTTTACTTTGTCTGAAGAAGTTTGGTGACGCTCACCAGACGAAAGCGCTTACTTGTGGTAAAATAAAGATTCATTTTGGTGCTGCTTTCTTGGTTTTCAGCTTTGAGTGTTGCTTTTTGGATTGTTTGGTTGGTTGTATTATTTACTTTTCTCGAGTCTATTGCAGTGATATGATGTCTGTAATTAAATTTTTTATGTATGTTTAATTTTTAAAACTAATTTGTGAAATATAGTATTGCTGTACTGTGCCCAACACTGCTTAAACATGATAATAGCTACTACTGTTTTTACAGTGTCAAGCTTAGCTAAAACCTCAGTTGTGTAAGTTTTCATGCTGCTTAGTGCTGCTTAGCTGGTCTGCACGATGCTAAGCAATGCAGCACTTTTTTTTAATGTTGCTCACTGATGTGTAAGGGTGGGAAAACAACCTATATTAGGTGCAATTGGCAGGAATTATGCAACAGTCTTTGGAGTCTGATTAACTGGTGATATGGCAGGTGATGCTGGTGAAGGTGCAGGCTTTTGGGTGCAGAGATGGGGGATTCAGGAATCCAGGGTCTTTATTGGGCTCCTGATGAAATATTATGAAACCCTGCTGCTGTAGGGTGGTTTCCTGGGCTTGGAGTGTAAGGCGGAGGCCTGGGACCAGTTGGCCAGGGAACTGGTATCCCCTGCACAGGTGAGCAGTGTCATCACCATTATGAAGACCTGAAGAGGAGAAAGTGGGGAACCTTGGATACCTGGGTCCAAGAAGTAAGAGCTGGGAAAACCCCACAAATATATAAGTATGTTTTTCACTATTTTACCAATATTTAAGCTGAATGTCTGCAAAACTGGTATGCATAATGGTGTGCTTCTCTTCCAACAGCTGCAGCTGAGAGGACTTGCAATGTTGAATCCCATGCCAGGCAACTGGCAAGGTTTTGCTGTGAGTGTGGTATATATGAATTTATTATGCTAACTGTAGTACAATAAGCAAAAAAAGAGTAAAGCAGTTACTGCAATAAAGTATACACAATAAAAACTGTAGTGCAATAAATGGGCAATTAGATCTGTAGGGCAATAAATGCAAACTAATAACTGTATTACAATAAACAATACCAATAACAGTAAGCATAACAGTGTACAGCAGGATTGTATTGTCATAACTATTGCAGTCAAGCTTTTTGCATTGCTTGTCTATGGTAAGATTACTGTAGTCAAGTGTAACAATGTAATAGCTGTAGAATTCTAAACAAATGGCCTGTATACTGCATTAAGTCATAGTACAGTCCTAGGCTGTCTCCAGGCCAGTATCAGTCACATTATGCTCTCTGTTCCTCCTACTTCAAGTAATAAATGTATATGGGTGAGGTAGCCCACTCTATGCGAAGATATTTTGTGGACTTCACAGACATGTATTAGCAATATCAATAAAGTGTTAAGCAGCATTGTTGATTCCTACAGAAATCTGTATGAGTAAATGCAGTATGGCTGTATTCCATGCATGTGTGGGTTTCTGTCACTGCTGTCAAGAATAATACTGTAATAGATCTGGAATGCAAAATGAATTCAGTCACATAATGCTGTCTTTTTCTCAGATTCCAGGAAAAAAGGTATATGGGTGAGGTAGCCCATGTTATGAACAGATATGATTGTGTTTACATTTCACAGACACTTAACAGCAATACCAATAAAGTGCTAAGCAGCATTGTTGATTCCTAAATATGTCTGTCTACATATTCCCAGAATGGCTGTATTCCGTACATGTCTGTACTGAGCTGCTGCAGCCAATATTACATTTTTGCTGATGTCCCCTGCAGTCACAGCTGTTGGGTTCTATTCCCATGCCTGCCACATAAGGCACGATGGAGGTCATGTTTATGTACTGTACATAAACATGCCTCTCAAGTGTCACAATTTCATGTAATGTAATTAAAACTGCCTAATCTGTCTGTCACAGTATTACCAGAAAAATGATACCTGGAATGCAATGTATTGCCAAATACAGAACACCTTGGTAGTTACAGAAGTCACATTATGTGAACGTTTTCTGTGTAGTTGTGTACCTGCATTTGTTAATGCTTGGCCCATACTGACCCATGCTAACAGCTTGAGATGTATGAACATGCTACATCAGCTATAGGAGAATTGTAGTCACTCTACTCAAAACTGACACTACACACCTGTTGAGTGTTTATTATCAGTGTTTTCAGGGATATAGGCTGCATTGTCAGTAATGGATAGTTTCTCTCTCTCACTCCCCACCCATTATCTTCATTTAATTATACTGTTATTATTATGATTTAATATTAGCATATTTTGTTAAACAAAGTGTTTTGTTGGCCTTATGGTTTACTTCTTACAGTCATGCTGTTTACATGCTGACTGTTATGTTACTTAATGCTGTGTTACACATAATATACATTAATATGTATTTGTATTAATTAAAATGATGTTCCATTATGTTAATACTAACAATGGTTTGGTTGTTACAAACCATAAGTTATTACTATACCTCATTTACCACAGCACGTCAAGGTAGGCCGATTCCGGCTGATCCACCTAACCTGCCTCAACCAGCAGTGGCACCGTGTTGCAGCACATATGGGACCCAGACTGGTGGTACTCCCTCTGCTGCCCTGCACTACCTGTGATGTAGGTTAGTACCGCCCCATGGGACAGGGCCCGGCCCACCACTGTGAGCAGTCATGGAGGGGATGTTGTCACCTGGGATGGTACTCCCTCTGCTGCCCTGCACTACCTGCGATGTAGGGTAGTACCGCCCCATGGGACAGGGCCCGGCCCACCACTGTGAGCAGTCATGGAGGAGATGTTGTCACCTGGGATGAGCTGCTGGTCTTGGTGTGCAGGATAGTCAACAGTGGGTTTGACCACCGCCTATGCCAGATTGAGGGCATGCTGTCTGACCTGGTGTGGCAACCTTGCCCCGGTGCCCAGCCTCCAGCACTGCCACCCCCAGGCCAGTGAAGGAGCAGTGCTGACAGTCCCATGCATGAGGAAGTGAGTCATGCTGGTGCTGTCTGGAGGCACATGGGACTTGGATTCTGCAACACCCTCCTTATCCAAGATGTTCACCCCCTCATGTGTCACACACTATCCCTGTCTGCTGTCTTGTCTGTCTGCAAATGCCCCCTCACCTACCAAACTTACCTCCCCCACATGTAGCTATGTCCCTTCCACAACATTCCAGTATCACCTTAAAAAAAAGAATGGGCACCTGTCTCAAAAAAAAAAAAATCCCATCCACAGCTCTCCATTTTGCACATGTCCACTGGGCACACATAATTTGGTCCAATTGGCTTGACAACACAGTTATGTTATCCTCTCCCCTCTCTCTGAGAATTCAAAGTCATGTACAAATTCTGTCAAATTGTACAGTCGTTGCTGTACAAGAAATGAATAGCTATGGTTCTTTCCTATGCCCTTCCTGCACATCCCTACCTTCCTTTTCCCCTGCTTGCACCTATTTCACCACTTTGCTATCTCCACATTTTGTATTGCTACAAGATTCACTGTGTCATGCAGCTTCAATAAGCTCAGGTAAATAGAGCTGCATTGACTATATATATATTTTTAAACTTGTAATACACACTTACAAAATAAACACCTGTCCCATATAAAGAACCCAAGACCATTGCACCTGCAGACCAATGGATTACCTTCCCATGCCACACAACTCTTAATTAAAAAAGGTGATTTAAACAAAACATAGTAATTGCCAGTTGCAGTCATTAAGTGTGTTTCAGTGGAGCTGTGCAATGTGCCATGCCACACAAACTTGATTAAATAATAATGGAAAAAATGGGAGGGCAATAGTACCCCACTAGAGTGCCAAAGACATAGTAATGGATGTGAGGGCTGTGATAGCAGGTAAATGTTCCCTTCAACAGCAACATGTAGAAAGACACCTAATAAGGCATTAATGGCAAAATACATGTTCATCTGGGACCCTGGTGCAGAAGTACATCCATATAAAGCCATGCACATACTGCTGTATGTAGAAACTGTATGTCACAGCCTGTATATGTGCATCTGCTGTAGCAGGAACTTAGTAGCACAGTCTATTAATTGCCTTGCAAACATTACATTTTGCCAAATCCAGTGGTGTGTAGAAGTGAATGTACAGTATTGTGAAGGCAGAAATTAATGACTGAGTCATGCAGTCTTTATCCACACAATGCATTTCAAATGACATGTCTGTTTTCCTTGATGCAAGTCACAGGCCTGCAGGTAGGAACACACTTCACATATCTCTATACCAAATCTATATGTGCATAAAATGTCATGTCATACATTAATATGCATTCACAGAGAATGTCAATGCAGTTACTGCAAATGAGGGCCACTAATATCACAGAAAACCACACAATCCTTCCAAAGTCACTGTCCAGATTATCACTGCTGCACAGCTAACATACGCATTGGAAGTCCCTACCTGTAACAATACTTGACCTCATACACTCTGTAAATTACTACCAGACTATAACACATGGCCTGGCAGTTGCCCAAATGGTGCACATATTCTTACTGCATATGTATACCCCATCTTACTCAAGGACACACCAAACATGTTGCCAAGTACTCTGTTAGTGATACCATTAACTACCATACTTACCTTAAACACACGCCTTAATTGGAGTGGAAAAGGTAGCCTCACTCTTGCTCTGCCTCTATAACAAGGCTGACACAGGACTCATAGTTACTCCTGCAATTTGTTGTTCTCCAAAGTGTTCACACTCAGTGTCTATGTCCATTACCTGCAGCAGCAGCTGCAGCCTGTAGCACACAACTCTATGTAAAGGTTTCTGTTACAGACCTACCCTCTGCAATGATGTATTCTCCTCACTCCAGTAATGTCCAGCACAACATATCAGAAAGGGGCCCTAATCAACATGAAGGCCTTATATATTGTACAGTGGTTGCATGTCATTGGCTGATGATAGTGCAAATCAGCTGTGTTGACTACAATTAACATTTCAGACCCACAGCAATCACCTGCTGATGAGAAGCATATTTAGAAGGCAAGCAGCTGGTTATGAGGAACCATTCTGTATTAGAATTTCCTCCCACAAAGCATGCCTTTGTGAAAACTTTACTATCACCACATATCAACAGAGGAGTACTGCACTCCATCAGGTATGCAACTGAGTCTGTGTGCAATAGGTTGCAGATGGGTGAATAGACTTACAGGGAATAGGGATTACAGCATTAAGCCTGTCTTAGACCTGAGATAATGACATGTCATTGCTCCCCTGCTGTATTACACCTACACTGAACGTACAATACATCAGGGGTGCATTGTCATTTGTCATTGTGGCACACTGGTCTCATTGGACTGTCCCTTTATAGTGGTTGTAATAGCACACTTCTATTTGTGTGGCACTGTTCTTATGGCATAGTATTGGAGGGTTGCCTGCAGGGGACACACCACAGTAGACTCAGGTGTTGGGTGTATGATCATACAGCAGTATCTGTCATGCCACACATGGGAATACCTGACTATTGCCACTATCTCAGTTGTATCCACACACTTAGTATGTTTGCACACTGTGGATTATGACATGTGCGAGCAAGCAGTGGATAGTGCCAGCCACATACATACATACATATCTACATAGTGTACGTCCACGTATGTGATTACTGGAGGGATTTGGCATAATTGTTATGGAGTTTACCTCACAGGTATGAGGTACAGGGTTTGATTCTCATCTTTGAAGGGAAAATTGGCTTGGCTTAAAATGGCCCACAAGGGTTGCTAACCTATGTAATGTGTTCCAATTTTTTGTTCTCTTTCAGGAATCATGTACCCTAGATGCCATGCACCCATCTCTGATCCGGAAAATGAAATTATACTGGAAGGACTAAGAGAACATCATCACATTCTACTGTCCAGGGAGAGGCAAAATAGGGAACAGAGGGCTGCATTGTGAGCAGTCCTTGTCCATGATGTGGTAATTGGCACAGGCTATTGGGGCAGAACATAAGAGCAGGTTTGATACTGTGTAACAGTCATGGTCAAAGATGCACTATGATGGGAAGCAGATGTAGCCAGGGATTGTGCCATCACCCATGGAGGGCCTCCAGTGGAACAACCACTCTTGGCCACTTAGGAGTTCATTGGAAATGTAGGCACATACGACAGCTTCCAGGCCTCCATCACACCATACATCATGGAGATGGGTGCCATAGTTTCCACAGCAGAGGAGTGTGCAGGTAGGCTTACTGTTATCAGCACTGTAATATTGTAGCAGTCACTGTGTTAGGTTGTACATACCTTTACGTGGGTGTCAGGTCTTTGCTGTTTGGGAGGGTTTAACCTCAGTTGTACTCTTATACTCAGAATGTGACCAATGCAAAAAGTAACAGAGTAGCTACTGTAAATGTGAGATATATGGATGTATTACCTTGTGTGCGGCAACATGCGCCGGTACTGACATTACCTCACTCTCAACTTTTCAGAGGTCCATCAGGTATTGGCCAAGGCCGTAGTCCTGCTCCTGGTAAGCATGACACTGTTTTGTTAAGGAACATTTATATTCTATTAAAGTTAATGGCCAGAGTAATGTCCTATTTAAACATACTTTCATGGGTAAACAGAGTAGAATGTTTTTATTTTCCAGTCTGAAACAGGTACCCTAGGATCTTAGAGGGGGGTGATCACAGGAGTGTAGTTGAACAAAATGAAACACTTTGGCAGTGACAGTTAAGAGCAGATAAGCCTCCCAGTTTAAATGAGGGAATTACTTTAAAATGCCTTTTAAAACACAGAAGTTTGAAAGGAAAATTAATTAGGCAGTGAAACATGTATTTCAATATATTTGTTAAGATAGGTGTACCGGGTTTTTCTGTGTTTTTTTATCAAGAACAGTTTCATACTGATTAATTAAAAGGTACATTTTACTAGTCAACTTTTACTTGATTTACTTGAAGTGATTGTTATAAAGGTCTGGAGTTGAGTGTGCATTTTGTTCTGAGGAAGTCTTTTTTGGATGAAAGGGGAGAAGAACAATGTTTGACTGCTAATCCAGTTATGGGTCTTTGTTATTATAAGTATTGGTGGATTTTTCATGCACAATAGTGCAAGTATTCATGTACCGCTCTTTTCTTTCTTATCACAGGTGACCGGGGGGGGGGGGGTTGGTGTCTGTCCCTTACACAACCTGATGTCAGTGTCTCTTGAGACTCTGATGATAATGGTAGCCACAGTGAGGCACAGGTGAAGGTGTTGGGAGTTTGTCCCAGAGGTAGACATCCATCTTCTGCCTTCATTGTCACTGCACATAGTCAGTATGCTCATACATACCCAGTCTCCAGAGGCCACAGATATTGGACAGTCAGAGGGACAGGACATTGAACAGGAAAGTGTGGCAACAATGGCTGCAGTGAGTGTAGACAATGGCCATAGCCAGACAGCTTGCAAGGTCGCACACAAGTGGATTGACAAGGGTGCTTGTAGGAGGCCTGCTGTTCATCCACCACCTGTTGCAGGTTTCACACCACAAGTCACTCGGAGCATGTTTTGGGCCATCATGGAGGCACAGGCACATTCTGAAGGAACACCAGATGTATGCTTATGGTTATGGATGCAGCACAGTATGACATCTGTGACTGCCTCCACTGCACTGGGGACACCCTGGATCGGTTGACTGATGCAGTGGACAGAAGGTGGGCTGAGACAGTGTCTGTTCTGGACTGCACATTGTCTGTGCTGGAACTTATGGTTGCAGTTGAGTGTCAGACTCAGACGTAGGTCAGCAGCCCCATCTGCTATGAGTCCACATGGCCATGCACAATCACTCTCCCATAGTGGCAGTACATCCAATGTTAGAGAGGGGAGTATGCAGTCCACACCATGATGTGGCAGGCTATTAGCTCATGGTCTTGGACATTCCCATGGGGACAGTGTCCCAGCAGACAGCAGTCACCATCAGGTACTAGCTCCACTTCTGACCTTGAACATGTTGATGCCAGTGCAACTCCTGGCAGAGCCAGTTCCTGTGTTCAGGGCTGGAGACAGTGACCTATCCACTCTACCATGTATGGTATGAAGCTGTCCAACACACACATATGTAAGGCTAGCACTGAGCTTGACTGTGTACATGCATGCACACACACACACCACTGTAAAATGCAGGATACCTACAGACACTCACAGTACCGTTCCATGGTCCATCTTACTCGTTTCCCTTCCTGACTCATACACATGCTGTCAACCTTTTGGGTCAGCCTAGGCCTCATGCACCCCACACAACACCCTGTTCAAGTGATGATACCTGTGCCACATCCCTGTCATCCTTGCCATTGATGCATGGAAATGAAGCTATGTGTCTGATGTGTAGGGTGACTATATTAGTTAACATTACTAGTGTAAAGCAGTGTTGTTTTGTCATGCCACATGTACTGGTTAATGGCATATACTGTATTCTGGCATTTGTCATGAGTATGCCACATACTTTTGTGTACCTTATGTTGTATGATGTTGTAATGACTGTATAGTTACACAATGACAGATGTGTCATGGACCTGTTTATGTTTCTATTTCAGGACTCTGTTAGGATAATCTATCAATACACAGCAGCAATAAAGCAGCACAAGATGACAAGTCAGCACAGCACAAATATGTTTTCAGCAAGGTACAGCACTATAAGTATATGGCTCCATAGGTTCATATGTGTATAACAGGATAACAATGACAACAGCAGCATTCAGCTTATTTGTGCATTTCTAATCTGTGAATAGGTCTGCTACCCTTGATAAGTGTTACCGGGGTTTTGGGAACACACATCTACAAGCTGCCATTACACAGATGGCTCATCTATGAATATCCTGTGTCCAGTACAGACAGTTGCCGGACACCAGTTATGATCAGCGTGTTCTGCATCCCATATTGTAACCTGTACATGCTGTGTCACAGAAGATGTGTGCTTCACATGCATGGGGGGGGGGTATTTCATATATGGTGTACTGTCTGTGTTACATACTTGTCTCTCAAGCATGTTCTATGTATACCACAGTAATGTTGTAGGCATGTAGAACAGGTCAGATGTGTTAATCCTGTCATGGATACATGGGAGGCACAAAGCTGGATCCAACAAATCCCTGTATTGAGCCATACACATCCCCTCCAAAGCATTAAGGAGACAGACTACACATGTACGGTAGTGACATGGACTCCATAGGACAGGTTATCTACACTGTGTACTGCAGTACCACGGGATCTGTGTGGCTACTACAGGTGTATCCTATGCCTGTGTAGTGAAATAGCAAGGGTGTCATTGCACACAATGATAGGTGTGATGACTGCCATAGTCATTATAGCAGTGACAGTCTGGGATGTACATCCCAAACCTGTCGGCATAGGTTCTACAACAGTGAATGCATCCCCACATCTTTCTGGAGCAGTAAGAGTGAAAGGCTACATTACTGTATGTGTCCAAAACCCCATGTGTAATGGCTCAGCTGTGTGAGGTGTGCAGACACTACAATAATTTGCAGGGGTGGATGATTTCCCACATGATAGTCTTGTGCAGTCCTTGGCAGTTTGCCTTTGTCAGTGACTCATAGTACAACTGACTGTGTTTTAGGCAAGCCTGGATAACTGTTGGTTCTGTGTGGAATTCTGTGACAGCTCCCAATATGCAATCACCTGCTAATGTCCTCAGTCAGAGGTCACTGACAGTGGCAGTGACTGCAGAGATAGAATAAGCAAGGCCTGCTGGCTGAATATAGTCATACACTTTGTCAGGCCATGTTGGTGGAGTGAGACATATGTCCTACATCCATTGCATAGTGTAACAGTCAATGAGCTCCTCCGGTTACAGTCAGTATGCATGATCTGGCCTGGTACAAAAATAACAGTGTTTGTTCCAGTGTCAGTAGGTGTATGGCAGTGTAAGTGCTCCTGGTGCAAAGGTAACAGTGCTTGGTCCAGTGTCAGTAGGTGTATGACAGTATCAGTGCTCGTATCCAAGCTAACTCCTATCATGGTATTTCAGGTGACATGACTCAGAGATCTGGGGACACCTCTTGGCACTGCATGCTAGATGTCCTCTGTGCAAGAAAGTAGTGCAGCTACTTCCTGCATGTTGCAAGAAGAGAGTCATGCAAGGTGTCTGTACAGAGCACAGGAAAACACATTAGGGAAGTATAATATGTACACACTGTGTTGCTTAGTCATGCTGTGGCTCACTTGCCCAAAGGATGGTCTAGGTCCTTACCTCCAATGCCCTGCAGCAGTACCATAACATCCTCACATGGGGAATCAACATAGTGCATCATGTGTTTACCAATATGGGTGACCAGTACAGTCTCCCCAATGTGAGGTCCTCCCTGGTGTGATCTGGTCACAGATTGTCTCCTTAGACTTACCGGCACGTACCCCCACCTTGCAGACAATACAGACATATATTTCAAGACAACCATTTATTTCCTCCTGTGGGATGGTTGATAGAGTGACTGCACCTCCCCCTTCAGATGGTACAGGTGTGTATGCAGAGCTCTACACCCATGCATTATGTCAGTGGCATTACAACTGCATGAATTTGGCTGTACATGACAGGAGGGACACAGGCTCATCATGGCTCAGCAAATCTGACTGGTGGACAACTGCCATTAGCAAGCTGTACAATAACAGGTGGACAGTGCTTTGAGACAGTTGGGGTGAGGGTCATGATGCTACTTATGATTGGTCATACCTAACTTGTACACCCACACTGTTTGCATCAACTACACTCCCTTGTCCCCACAGCATGTGACACATGACATTGCTACAACCTGCCCCAAAACTTCCATATATACAGAGCAGTTCGTAACTGGCCTCTCATTGGAAGTTACACAGCATCTATTGCATATGCTAACATTCCAGGCTGTATCCCACATGTGATCTGACAAGGATGACTAACACATTTGTGAAACCCATGCAATCATACAGACACTACTGGTGGCACACCCACTGAGTGGACAATGGCAACTGTTCTACTCTTGCACAGAGTTGGTGCATCCACTGACAAACATAACCAGACACCTCTTTGCCTGAGTATCCGTATGCCCAAAGGGGTGATCATCATGGAGCTGATCAGCACACATGTATGTGTTCTACAATCAGATGACTGTACACAGTTTGGATGTGTGACGGGGGAGCATGACTGTTACACATGGTGCACATTTCCGATGGGGTCACCATGGACCTGACTGATGGTACATCTGGGCATATGACCCCCTACACTGAGTCAAATCATGTTACTATATCCCCCCTCAGTCAATATTTACAAAGCACCCACTTAGGCATCCACGATATTGTCATTGGAGAGGTCACTGAGTGATCCATTGCCGACACTCATATGCAGCATAAGTAGGAACATCCGTCTCCAGTAGCTGATCTGTAAGCAGCAGTGCTCAACAGGGCACAATCCTGGGTCCTCCACTGCTTGGAATCCGTTCAACCAAAATACATGACTATTGACTTAGTGTCGCTAACAGTTTTGTCCGATGCCTGCAAATTGTGAGCACTCAAAGTCTCCGTGGTATGTCATTATCCTGCAAGAGGGTAATGTGAACACATGCCTGTTAACATACTAATGGCCATGAACGCCATGTGAATATATATGTAGTATCATTTCCATCAGTTAGACCTATGTACCTGGTAAGTAGCACATCAGTCACAACATGTGATGTATATACTGAGGGGTGGACATACTGGGCACACAGACCTGGCCCCACATGTTTATACCTAATGTGCCTCAAATCACCATGTTTTTACAGTGGCATAGCTGAGGCCACAGTCACCTGTAGGTGACACATTCATAACCTCCAAGTACAATTCCCACAGAATCCCAATATCTGACTGCAATGGCTATTTAGTGATGTACCTTTCCAAGCAGTACTGGCAATTGCAGACAACAGTATGGTCCCTCACAAGGACACTTCTTGTCTTAATTATGTGTTCAATGGGGATCATCTGCAATGAGTGTCATTGTCACCTGTGGCGTATAGAGTACTCTGAAGTGATCTGTGCCTTGTATATGGGGCGATGTGTGACCCTGCTTGATTGCATATGCTGCCTGTCTGTAGGAAGCATAATAGATGGATAACTCATTGTAAGGACATTAACCTTCTATGTGACATTAGTACTACATGCTTGTGGGAGAGATTTGTCTAGCAGACTTAAACACACCCTTGAAACAGAACACTGTCTAATTGCACACAAAGCACCTCAGTGCACCTCAGCACATGCATCTGTCTGATTGGCTGGGTGACCATCAACAACATAGGGCATCTGCCTGTGCTCCTCCTGGACTGGGGCAATATATGCTGATCCTGTAACTATGAGTATAAAGATGTCTATGATTGTGAGGGCTGTATGGCCATTATGCTAGTAAAGTTCAAATGTCCTATGGTTCCATAACATGAGGTAATATGCTCT
The DNA here is from genome assembly GCF_019279795.1 of Protopterus annectens. Lineage (NCBI taxonomy): Eukaryota > Metazoa > Chordata > Ceratodontiformes > Protopteridae > Protopterus > Protopterus annectens. The sequence continues at coordinate 1,290,318,414 of NC_056745.1, forward strand.
AACAGGCTCACACACAAACATGGCTACATTGAGGCTAGCATCACTTCCTATCACTGCATACAGGACACGCCAAGGTGCACACAGAGCAAGTTTTCTGTATGTAGATGAGAACACTTATCTATGTAATGGTACACACTACAGATCACAGTACATGATGTCTGCAACACACCTCAAGTGTGCTAGTACTATCAGTGTAGGACATATGCTTGACTGTAAATCCCTGCATACACTGTTAGAAACTCCTTGTGTTCTGACTAAAGAGTACTCTCAAATATTCTGGAAATGTAATCCCTGATAAGTATAATTCTTGACACTAACTTTTCAGAGTTCTGCATTGTCTTAATTTTTGCCTGTTGTTTTTTTTGTTTCTGATCTCTTCTGAAACTGGTTTTCTCCCTCTCACCCACCCTATTCCTGTGGTGTTTGTTATAGTTGGTGGCTTTGCAGTTGCCTGCAAAAACAATTATAATTCGACCGGGGGGGGGGTTATTCATGTATAACTGAAGGTATCATTTATGCTCTTCACTGTCCTTGTAACTTAATATATATTGGTGAAGATAGGAGAGTGTTTTGAACACGGCTACAAGAACATCTACGTGATATAAAGAACCAGAAAATGGAGAGTTCTGTAGCTAGTCATTTTAAAGAATGTCATGACAGTGATCCCAAATTTTTACAAGCAACCATTTTAGAGAAGGTTTTTATTAAATTAGGTGATGATACTTTAATAAAACAAAAACTGTTGTTTAAAGAATCAGTTTTTATTTTAAAATATAATGCTCTTGCTCCTTATGGATTGAATTTAGAAGTTAATTGGAAATATTTAATTTAAATGCCAAGTTGCTTGATTGTTTTATTGGTATCTGTATTTAAGGAGAAGGCTTTTGTAAGTAATTTACTTCTTGAAAGCTGTGATAGCCAAGGTGCTAAGGTCTGGTTAATACATTTTGTGGAACTGTTGCCAGTAGTCTTTTCGTTTCTTGGATTTACCTTTGGATTTGTGGCTGTTGTTGCATTGAATTATGGCAACAGATCCTACTAATAATATTCTTTGTGTCTTTTGTGATGAACGTATGTCCTCTACCTTGAATCTAGGGGTTAATGGTACTCAGTGGTCTATGGACAATTATCTCTTCCAGAATACACCAAGAATTTTGACTAACGGCTTTAGTAGCATTAATGGCTCTAATGGTGAGAATCAGTGCATATTGAATGCTGCAGAATAATCTAATGGTTTCCTGAACAAGTTTGTTAATGATAGAGCCACTAGACTGAATAATCCTTTTGCTGCCATAGGAGCCCATAAGTACCGTTCCCTTTCCTTCTGAAATGCAAACCCAGATTGAACAGCTTGAAAAACTCTTATTTAAAGAAACAAAATGTTATTTTAACATTTTAGGGCTGCAGCGTTATTTAGAACTAGATATTTCTCGTCAGGGATTGCGTGCACTTAAATCCCCCTCTGCTCCATTTGACACAAATGATGAGGGAGATAAGGTGTTTAAAGATCTTTGGTTGGCTGCAGCTGACAAATGTGTGATGGAGTGGGTCTCCATCCTTGTTGAAAGAAAAATTGCTCCAAAATAAAACGAAAGAGGAGATTTAAAATCAGTGTTCAGTGGGTTGACAATGTTCTGTGTAGACTTCAGAAATTAGAATCTGAACTGATTACACAGAAAACTAATAAAATTCAGCATGTTGTTCGTGAATACAATAGAGAGCAGGCCTTCCTGTGGAGAGCCAATCAGAAGGCTGTAAAATCGGGAAACATGCAACACCAAGGGGGAAGTTAATGACAAACTTCAGAAATTAGAATCTGAACTGATTACATAGAAAACTAATAAAATTCAGTGTGATGTTCGTGACTACAATGGAGGACAGGCCTTCCTGTGGAGAGCCAGTTTGGGAAACATGCAATGCCAAGGGGGAAGTTATAAAAAACAACTGTCAGTTTCCTTTGCGTCCTTGGAGGGTGCATCATATACTACTGACACTGAGCAGAACAACAGATCTTTTCCACCTGTTTCTCCTGCTCAACAGCCAGAACAGCACAAACAATGCTTTTGTTCGAACGGGGAGGAAAGGACTAACAATAGAAAAAGAGGAATTAATACTGCAGTACATACGGGTGAAGAACAGTCTAGACAAATATATAAAAAAGGTAGATGGCAGTAATGTGGACATTAATAATGTTTCTTTAATTGCTAACTTGTCTGGCAGTTTGTTAACTAATAAACAATGGAGTGATTTAAACTTAGGGCTGAAGTTTGTGCTCACTGTTTTTCCATGTTGATATGTGTTGGAGCAAGACATTTTTCGTTTTTCAAGTAAACTGCAGTTAAAGTGTTATTTTAATATGAATGGAAGGGATAATACTGTAAACACAATAGAAGATAATTCATTTTATTCTTGTGTGTCTCACTTGGAGAATGAGTGGTTATCAGATGATTTTGAGGAACCAAATGTGTATTGTTTATTAGATACTTCTAAAATTAGTTATAAAAGTACTTTTATTCCTTCATATAGGCAATGAGCATACAAAAAATTTCACTGCTATGTTACGTTTTTCATTAGAACAATTATTGAAGCAGTTTTATAATGATAATTTACATGGTTACTATAATTTGTCCAAAGCAAAATGGATGACGCTTAAAGAATTATCTGAGAATAAAGCGCTGGTTATAAAACCAGCAGATAAGGGAAACAAAATTGTAATACCCCATTTTTCCCAATATATGCGCATGTAACACATAGCCCTCCAGAACACACACCAGTAATGCTTTCACATAAAAACACAAACCACACACCCACCTTCACAGATGCTGAGACACACAACTCTCCTAAACAGTGTGCCACTCAAACAAAGGCCCTAAGTCAAAACAGCATGACCAACACACTAGTCATAGGTGACTCGATAGTGAGGCACACTGATGTCCCCACTTACTAGGTTGAATAAAGAGAAAGTAACAGTCAGCTGCCTGTCAGGTGCCAGGATCTGCCACATAAAACATGCACTAAGGTCCCTCAACAACAGGTAGAAATATGACTCTGTCATTGTACATGTGGGTGTGAATGACCTGAGATGTACCTCCCTAGACTACATGAAAAGAGACATGGAGGAGCTCTTGGATTATGTAGCCCAGGTGGCTATGACCCTAGCCCTGAGCAGCATCCTACCATCACCCAGAATGATACCACAGTACAATTAGAAATTGATTGATTTCAATAATTGACTAGGTGTCTGGTGTCATTCTGAGGGGATCCAGTATCTGTCTGCCTGGGATGACATGACTGACAGACCTCGATGCTTTGCCAGAGATGGCCTACATCTGTCACCCCTGGGCTTCCAGATACTGGCCAAGGCTCCTGCCACCCCTATAGTGTCTTTTTTAGGTGATGTTCCAAAGACCAAATTACCTCTGTAACGGCTACAAACAAATGCAATCTGAGGGTTATGCTGCTCACCGTTAGAAGTCTAAATCTCAAAATGCACTTGCTCAAATCACTCCTTAAAATGGAGAACATCGACATCTGTACTGTAACAGAGACCTAGGTCAAGGCAGCAGAAAGTACCCCTGCACTACCAGGCTATAACTCATTCCACACCTTTCGGCCTGAGAACTTGGAACGAAGCTCCAAAGGCGGTGGTGTTTCCATATTCATAAAGGATGTGCATACCTCCAGACTGGTAGCCCAACATAACACATCTGAAATACTTCAGGTGCAGTTAACATTGGCTAAGACAGCTATTCCGGTTGTAGCCTGCTATAGGTCCCCACCATGTCCCAAGACTCACACTCCACATTCCTAAGCACCCTGGAGAATATTAGGGTCCAACCTAACACTCTCATACTGGGTGACTTCAACTACTCCTCCATTAACTGGGAAAACTACTTATGTACCAATACACTTGCTCAATGCTTTCTGGAATTCATTAATTCCAGTGCTCTGGACCAACTCGTTTTTACCCCTGCTAGAGGTAGCAACATCCTTGACCTGGTCATTACTAACATGGGTGACTGCTGCTTTACACCAATAGTCAACTCCTCCCTGTTTAGATCTGACCACAAACTAATCACCTTGGAAATCCACACCCCCCCCCCCACCCACAAAGGTAACCACCATGAAAAACCTCTCCAAAGCTAATTTTGGGCTCCTAAACACAGGGGTGGCTAACTTCATGGCACCTGTGCAAATAGACAAGAGTTGCATGACTGCCATATCATACTCCAATGCACTGTATGAACATGTACACAAATGCATGGATCTCGCCATACCCAATAGAACCAAAATGCTCTCTTCCAAAAAAAGGAAGCCGATCTGGTGGTTCCCTGCTGTAAACAAACTCTACAACAGAAGGAGGAGACTGATGCAGAATAAGGCAAAGTCCCAAGACTGAAAAAACTCCCTTATCAGCCTCAACAAAAGGTTGAGATCCCTGATCAAATCCTCTAAAGTTAGCTATGAAAAAAGAATTACAGCAGATAGTAAAGACAACCACAAGGCTTTCTACAGATATTTAAAGAATCTCCACAGCAATACACAGATTTGATCTTAGCTGCTGCACATTGGTACCTCCTATATTAAGCCAACAGATATTGCCAATATACTGGCCGACAGATGCAGTGCTAACTTTACCCCCCCCCCCAAGGGCCAATCTCAATACCAGTAGATTGGCAGGCACCCAGTATTACTGCTGCACAGGTTAAAACAGCACTGTCCAAGGCCAAAAATACAGCTTCTATGAGACCTGACAATATCCCTGGCTGTATTCTACATGAACTACAGAGTAAAATGGCACTTCACATGTGTGCCCTGTTCAATCACAGCCTCACCTAAGGCTTTCTCCCTACCAAATGGTGCACTGCTACAGTCATCCCTCTCCACAAAGGAAGAGTGACTACAGACCCTGGGAATTATCACTCAATTAGCCTGAAGAGTCTGATATGCAAAGCTATGGAATGCATCGTCATGGACCTAATAAACAAGGATATACAGAATCTCCAGACTCTGGATCCTACACAGTTTGGTTTTGTAAAAGGTAGATCATGCCTGCTCAACTTGGTTGATTTCTTTAAGTCAGTCACCAGAGCTTGGATGAAGGCAAGGTGGTTCAAACAACCTACCTTGATCTGGCCAAGGTCTTTGATACCATTCCACACTCAGGAATCATAGAAAAACCCAGTAAGCTAGGCATCAACCCCTATATCACTAGGTGAGTTGCAAACTGGCTCACAGATAGAACCCACACTGTGAAAGTAGCTGACTCCAACTCAGACTGCCGACCAGTCATGAGTGGAGTCCCAGAGGATTTGATCCTGGGTCCTCTTCTGTTTGGTATCTATTTCTCTGAAGTCCAGGCCAACACAAAAGGACTCTGCCTGACAAAATTCACAGACAATTGCATGTTGGGAGTGATTACTAACTCCCAAAGTGATGTTGACATCCTACAGAAAGGCCTCAGTGACACCAACAACTGGTGTCAGAACCATGGCCTTATGCTCAATGCCAAAAAATGTGTCATCATCCCCCTTGTGAATAACCCAGTTTCCTTGAATTACCACATTGATGGTAGTCCACTGAACACAGAAGGCATTATAAGAGATCTGGGAACACAGGTTGACAGTAACCTCTCTTTTGACCACCACTTTCCCACTTTGGTCAGAAAGTCCTTCTATGTGGCACATTTCATTACTAAGGGTTTTACATCCAGGAAGAAAGAGGTCATTGTCTCCCTCTACTCTTCCTTCATTAGGCCAGTCATTGAGTACAATGTCCATTTGACATGTACCTCACTAGACACATGCAACAACTGGAGAGTCTGGAAAAGTAACTCACAAAGAGGATCCTAGGTCTTAAACACTTTTCATATATGGACAGACTAAAAAAAACTCCAACTATTCTCTGTCTCATATCGCCTACTGAGAGGCGATTTCTGCTTGACTTACAAATGCATGTCTGACCCAGCTATGCTAGAAATGCTACATCTAAAGAAATCCCAATCCCTCAGCACTACACTCTCCAGAGACCTCACCCTCATTACCACAATCAACAGAACATGCTGGAGGGACAGGTTCATAACCCAGAGACTGCCCATGCTATGGAATAGACTTCCCATACATGTCAAGAAGAGCACCTCACTGGCCCTATTCAAGAGAAATCTTGATGAGTGGATGGGAAATAGAAAATTCACCCCAGGCATCACTCCAGTCCCTCTACTCAACAGAGGCACTAGGAACTAAGGTCGGGTGGCACGATGCTACGGTAATCCTATGGGCTAGGCTTGCAAAGGCTCCAGTGCCATTAGCCTAGTACACACCTATGAACCTATGAACCTATAATATCAGCAGATCTTGTTGTGGTCCGTCCTTTGGGGGGGGGGCACATCACATGCTACAAATAAAATAATGCAAAACCCTACCTATTTCTAAGTTACCAAGGTGATCATGTTTATGCCATCTGGACATACACATGCACCAAGTAGCCAGGAGTGAGCTTAGAAAACCTTCCTATCTAGTCTTGCACACTATAGATCACAGTATTTATTGCATGCACCACAGCTTACATCTGATATTATGCTGTCAGCTGGTAGTCATAAGGCGGATGACATCATAAGGGCTTGTAGAAGAGGACGGTTTGGAAGCCAGCAGCAAGTTACAGGGCTAATAACACACAGACACACACACACACACACACACACACACACACACACACACACACACACACACACACACACACACACACACACACGTGTACCAAGTAGCCTTAAGTGACAGTAGAACCCCTACCAATCTAGTCTTATTCACTACAGATCACAGCACTTATCGCATTTGCCACAAGTTGAGTCTGTTGTATACATGACTGCAGGCACAGTACTTGTGCATTACACAAACTAGGCTTGTGTTGAACAGCATCTGTGGCCTGCATATTGATATTGCTTTATAATGTTATCTACATCTATTATCCTAGCAGTGGGATAACTGTTATTATCCAAGTTGTGTGTGTACATTTACCAGAATGGCCATATGTAGCTGTTTGTAGTTTGATAGACAAACCTGTAGACAGGAACAATGTGCCCTGTCTATGCATGTGTTAACAACATTGTACATTACACAACCTGCCCACCTGCATCTCTCTATGTGGTGAGATGCAGCAGGCACAGGGGTCTGTAGGTAAGTGGATTATGTACTGTTGGCCCTTAGTTTGGATCCTTTGAGCAACAGTATGGATGTGTTATAGCACAGATTTACACACCACTATTATGGTATGTAGGACAATGCAGACATCCACACACATATTTATGTATATAACAAAGGTGTATATATAAATGTAGTTTTGTGTGTGTGTGTGTGTGTGTGTGTGTGTGTGTGTGTGTGTGTGTGTGTGTATGGTATGTATATGCATTATGCAGATATATGGGGAGATATATATATATATATATATATATATATATATATATATATATATATATATATATATATATATAGCTATACATATATCAGTATATATCTATTTGACATTACATAGAGATAGACATACTATGTATGTGAGATAGAGATAGTAACAGACGGATATGTATACTTATATGTCTGTATATATTGACATGTATACATAACAGGTCATTTTGATGAAGGCACACCAGAATTGTGCTCATTTTAACTAAGGTAATTTTGATGAAGGGGCACCAGAATTGTGCTCATTTTAATTATGTGTCTAGGCATGCCCAGTTGGAATGTCAGTACTTATAAAGTGACTCCAGGCCACACATACCTGTACTCCAGTCCAGGATTTTTTGTGTTACAGACCATACCTCTCAACTGTCCAGAGTTTTACAGACTGTCCAGAGTTTGGCTCATAATTTTGGTCTGTTCATCATAAAATTTGCGGTTTTCTGGCAAGACACTTGGATGAACTCAGGAGTGAAGTCACTAAATATGACATGCATTTGAGTTTCTGACTTCAAATCTTTCCGAAAAATGTCTGTTGAAACAAGCTCTGTTATTCTAGCAACTTTTTTTAAGTTTATGAGAGCAGTATTTAAAATTTGTCCCTATTTGTGGGCCTTTGTCCTCCCATTTTGTCAAGCTTTGTCCAGATTTCTTGCACTAAGAGGTTGAGATGTATGTTACAAACATTGACATCTGTCCCTGTTTCTGCAATACTGCACTTCATTCAAAAGGTCCATGGCATTTCCCAGCTGTCTGCTGTGTGACTTAGGCTCATAATGTTACACCACACATAGAATGAGAGTATGTGAAAACACTGACATAATAATACCTCACGTGCAAAATATGTGAATTCTTCCAGATTAAAACCATCAACACCATCACCCATGCTAAGTAACCTAATCCACTGAGCCACACAGGCTGCCAAACAGAGAGGAGTCATTCATCACACATTCAACAGCATATGTTATTTCTGATTTACAAGGGACATACAATATGTGTTAGAGTACCATGTTACGGCCCTGAGATTGCCTGGTCTGCTGATAATTCATTGCTGACTTACTGTTAAAGCAGTTATATGGGAACACTGCTGTGTTGGGGGTGGGAAACAGCAGCACATAATAATCTGAGATAGACAGTAGTCCAAATATCATATGACCACATTGTTTAACATCTCCCTTGACTGGTGTGGTGAATATACCAACTATGAGGCCTACTGATTATTAGGGGACACAAACAATTGGACTGGGTATCTGTAGTCCTATGTGGATGTTACAACTGTCCAAATAGTCCACTATATTTCCTTGCATAAATGCAGCAGAGGCAAACATACAACACCATATTATAGTAACCCTTACAAGTAGTGTGTAGGTTAGAGCCTTACCTTGCAATTGCAACAGTTGACAAAACTGTAGTTCAGGACTGACTGTGTGTGATGCAAGCAGTACACAGCCAATACATGAATAGGCACATATTGTGTGGGTTGCCTAGCATCAACAATTTTACTATATGTATGTGAGTAGTAGTAAGATGTCAGTCCCTAGGGCTCTAGGTTGTCAGTGAATGTGCTATGCATTGTTTCTTAGCCAATGCTAGGCCATACTGGCCATGCCTACGTCTGCCCACAGGGACATCATCAGGGGGTTCCTTCTCTGAGTCCTCCTGTAAGTGTGGCTGTGGTGACCTAGGCACTGGTGGGGGGGATATGTATCCCTTCCTTTTGCTGATCCTGTTGCAGCTGTTTCCACAGGATCATATTGTGTATGATGGCACATACTATGAATAACTGTGTACGTGTGGCTGGAGTGTACTGCAGGGCTCCACTAGATATATCAAGACACCAGAACCATAACTTCAGAAGCCCAAACACACCTTCTTTAATGTTCCTAGTTTGTGCATGTGCCTCATTATGGCATTCTTCCGTGGGTGGGTGTGTCTTTCTGATGGGTGTCATCATCCACAGTTCCAGTGCATAGTCAGCATACTCCAGTAAATGGCCTTGTGGGATGTCCCCCCTAGCAAACTTCTGGTACAGCTGTGATGTGTGCCATATATGGGAGTCATGATAACGTCCATGGCTGCCAGCACACACATTCATGATAATGCCCTAGGAACTGCACATGACCTGGCAGTTGACGGAGTGGTACCCCTTGCAGTTTACGTAGATTCTACCCTTCTCACTGGGTGGTGACTTGATGTGTACATGAGTGGAACATATGGCATCTAGTACCTCAAGGTAGTGTGCTACATGGTAGAAGTGTTGCACATATTTTTGTTATATTATTACTTGTATTCTGGAGCTTTTCTCCTCATTCTCCACTGAAAATGGGCCTCTGGCTCAGCTGGACTAACCCAGTTAACAAATGACAATAAATAAATAAATAAAGTATAGCTAGCCCTCACCTCAGGGGTGAGGGGAAAAGAAACGTACTCACTGGCACATGGTAGCATGGTATCCAGGAACTGGTGGAGTACCCTGGATGCTGATGCCTGTGAGACCCCATCATGTCCCCAGTTGGTCTTTTGAAGGTGTCTGTAGCTAGTATCCGAAGGACTACACATACCTTTGTTTCCAATGGGATGAGTTCCCCTCAGTTGGCTCTGGGTCTGAGTTGAGGACAGCAGAACTCTGAGTTCTTGTAGTATGTCCCTGTCCACCATGTAGCGCTCTACAATCTCCAGCTCATGTAGCCCCTGGAAGGTTACCCTCAGCCTGAACACTCTTCTTCTCAGTCTAGGCCTATTGTCAGCAGCAGTAGCAAAACAGACTTCAGCATCTAGCACATACAGGTGTAGCAGACCTGCAGCAGCCCCTAGCATTCTTCCAGTTAGAGTTGCCAAGTCTGTATTCCAATGGTGCATAGTATGGAGGATGAATCAGATTGTAGAGTGTATACATACCTTATAGTGCTGTGCTGTAGGTGCTGATGCTAAGCACTGCAGTGTTCAGTGCAAACACGCACCCAGTAGGTAAACTAAGCTTAGTACTCACACTCCCCAGATTGCCATGCTCAGTATAGAGGCATGCCATATAAACATGGTGAAACATGTGCCCCATAAGTAAATAAAGCTTAAAAGTTAGTGCACACACTCCCCTAAAAGCGCATGCAAACAGGCACAGCCAAGCTGAAATAAGCTTAAAAGTTATTGGACACACCCTCCTCTGATGTCAGCTACCTTCTCTGTACACATCAACATAGTTCTCTGCCTACACAGAGGGGATATGCAGACACAATTACCCATTTATGCTATTCAGTAACTCCACCTCATTTGCATATGGATCGATGCTCACAGCCTGGAAACAATACACTTCAAAGCCCTACTACTTTAGCAACAGCACCAATACACCATTGCAGATACTCCACACAGGGTTCTGTAATATATTTCAGTCACATAATATTAATTTAGTTGTTTTCAATTTTTTATTTTTTTATAAAGCATGTTTGCACACTGCAGAGTGCCTCACAAACATGCCCAGATTATTAAAAAAAACAATTAATTAAACTTATTTCCTTTAATTTTTCTGACACACAAAGGATAGTTTTGCTCATATCTGTAAGTGGTATACCATTTCTGTCCATCTATCTACATTTTTACAACCCCTTGTGACTGTCTACATTCCTGTACATGGAATTTTTCCGTGTACACTACAGATACTGACACGGGGTCTGCGGAGCTGCCTATCTGCCTTCTAGATCACTCTATCTGCATCATTTGCATGAGATTCACCTGCATATTAGGTGGTTTACATACCATGGATTCACCTGCATATTAGGTGGTTTACATACCATGGAAGTTTCTATGTTGGCACGCTCTTGCGCCACTCAGCAGTGCTTACTGAATCTAAAAATTTCTGTGGCCGTGTTAGCAAAGGGCCACAATGACCACACGGAAAAAAAATGTGTAGACTTTATTAAATTCCCCCCATGGTACAATATTTTTAAAAATAGTACATTACAGTCAAAAGAGTTTCTAAGTGTTACAGGAGACAATTTATGATGAGATTGTAAAGGTTACTTAACAGATGACTTCTCCCACCTCCCTAGTCACATAACAGGACTACAATAATTTGCGGGTTACTAAAAACTTCTAGACAAGATTATTCTATGTCATACTGTGAGGGGTAAGGGAATTCATACATTTTTATAGTCAACATGTGAAGTCATACAGCTCGTGAAAAAAGCACATTGACTGGTATTCCGTTTTAATTACTGCATATCTAACACAGTAATTGTACATACAAGATCATGTTAATGATAATGATAAGAATAAGCTGACGCCATCTCTTATGATACTTTTTATAACCACTGAAACTGGATAAAGGGTCTTAAACATATTGTTGGGCTCACTTCCTCTGGAGTTCTCATGGCCTATGCTATAACATAAACAAGTTGCAAAAGGTGTTTCTTTAACGTTACAGAGAGCTTAAGTGACACTAAAACTGTTATTGTCTATGAGTATTAATCCCCAAAGAATGACCTGATAGATACTATATTTTAAAGGAAAATACTTGATTGTACCGTTATGGATAGCAAATGTAGTTAAATAAATCAGTCTCAATCATTAGTTCCATGTAACAATATGAACCTGCTTAGAGTAAAAAAAATGTTTTATCTTCTGTGCATGTTTCAAGAATCCCAAGTCTTGGGTACAACAGATACAACTATAAGTCATACTTTCATGTCTGCTCTGAGAGCAAAACTAAAAGTCATCTTGCATGTTGCTCATACCCAGTAATAATGTTAATATATCAATAACTGACAACATGGGTGTGGTATATTGACCCAGTAATAATGTTAATATATCAATAACTGATGACATGGGTGTGGTATATTGAAGATTTACCCACTGTTGGTGTGGTTTAATTGTGAGGATGAAGCCCGAGTGATTAAACAAAGACAACCTTGGGTAAAGCTTCAGTATACCACATCAACGTCAGTTATTGCTATTGTACAATAACATTATTTAAGAAAAAAAATACTTACTTTTCTTAAATAATATCACTGTATGACAGCTCCGTGGAGTTCTCCTTTCCTCAGATATCCCGCTGCTTTTTTTGATGTACTGCGCATGCATATGGGACTTTCGTTCATATACTTACGCAATTCATCAGTGCTGTGTGGTGCATGCTGTGTACAGATAGCAAAGGAGAAAGGAAGACCCCCCCATTGCTTTTTCTTTTTAATTAAAAAAAAAAGATACCAGGACACTTTGAAGGTATGGGAGAGAACAGACATAGAAAATAAAAGGATAATCAGATACATTTCTCTAGTTTCTCATAATACATTCTTATTCTTTTATTTTTGTCTGGCCCGACTCTCATTGGTTTCAAGTGTCTGATTTTGCAAGATTATTATTATTATTATTATTATTATTATTATTATTATTATTATTATTTTCTTTTTTAAGTGAAATTTTTATGGCATATATTAATGGAAAAAAGTCAAGGCGAATGGACCTTTTTCCATTGGTGTATGCTCGGAATTTCAACTGGCACGCTGGTTGGGCTGACCAATCAGTGTACCCCTTTTTGAAAATTAACAGCCAGTCATTGTATAATACATTATAACTTTCTGTTCTGCATTTGCAAAGTGCACTAAATAAGAAATGTTCAATTTATATTCTAAATGCCTGCAGCACACTGACATTTCAAGACATTCTAAATAAATACAAGGCACCAGGACTGAGAATATTATACAAATCGAGGTGCAAAGGTCATTGACTATAAAGTATACATTTAGGAGATTTGGTATAATATAAAAGAGTACAAATGATATAGAAATAGATAGACAGACAGACATATATATTAGACAGACATATATATATAGCTGTTTGTGCATGTGTGTGCATATGTAAATATATATATCTATATATATATATATATATATATATAGAGAGAGAGAGAGCGAGAGCAGGAGAGAGATACACACACAGATATATATTTTATATATATATATATATATATATATATATATATATATACACACACACACACACACACACACACACATATATATATATATATATATATATATATATATATTCACTTTAGAAGCTCGAAATATTGAAATATCGAAATTCGGTATTTTGAGCCCATAAAGTGGAATCTTGAGAAGAGTGAAAGCTCAGAAGCGTGAAATTCAAAACCACAAATAACGGCGGTTTTGCTGTAGTTATGTATTCAGGTAAGGGTGTATGTGTGTTAAGGGTTTTGGGTAGGGGCTGTGGTGTGTGTCAATGTGTTTTGTTGCTGTGATGTGTGTGTGTGATGAGAATGTAGCCTATGTGGTGGTGTTTTGTGTGTGTTTGTGTCTAGTGCAACCTCGGAATGAGAATATTTAAGTGGGGGGGTGTAGAGGGCACAGCTCCCCACATGTGGGGTGCCGGGGCTTTTATGTAGTATAGAACTTGTGTTTGTGTGATGGAAGGATGGTGTATGTGTATGCAGTAGAAGCGCGAAATTTTGAATTTCATGGTTCTGAGTTTTCATGGTTTCAACAATTCGACTTTATAGCTTTGAAATACTGAATTTCGATATTTCAGTATTTCAAGGATATAAAGTGAAGTGAATCCATATATATATATATATATATATATATATATATATATATATATATATATATATATATATATATATACATACATACATACATACATACACACACATATATTTTCTTTATGTACTTCTGAACTGCTCAAAGAATGACACGATAACTTTGCTTTATTAGAAAGTGATATCGTCATAAAAGCATTGGGCCAGCATTTAGCCATTCATTAAAGGTAGGAGGGAAAAAAACAGTAGAAGGACCAGCTGTGGAAGGACACAGTGTTAAGGGTTAATGGTATGGGGCATATAATTGCTTGCCTTAGTCAAGCCTGCCACTGACATGTCACAGATGTGTGCCCATACACATCAGTGGTCTAGTGTGATTGAGGCTGGTGGACATTCAGATGGGTCAGTATTACAAGTACTCCCTATAAGTGACACAGAATTATTTTTGCTGATACAATTTTTATTTTATTTATTTATTTACATTTGTTTACCAGGAAATTCTGACTGGACGCAGGTCCTTTTTCAGTGGATGCCCGGAGAGAAAAGCTCCACATCATGTGCACGATAAATAGAGATACAAAGTTGCAGCAATAGTAAACAACATTACAGGTTGTTGGCTTTAATACCATAACAAGATATTGATTATCAACAGTATATGCAGTAAATGTAAATGTTGCAAGTTAAGATAGTTTCTTGTCATTTATAATATTAGTAACAAAGTTGTTAGACAAGATTTTAAAGTATGTAAAGACAACTAGCTATTTCTGACTGTGATTAGTAATGACAGTAGTATAGTTGGGTTAAGACTCTAGGTCGGGGGTAAAGGGTGGGAGTGTTAGTCTGGATTAGAACAAGGACAAAGCTAGTGCAAATTTAAGTGGAATTTGAGTGCAGTCTTGAAAAGGCTGCTGGAAGGTAGAGTAGTTACAGAGGGTGGAAGATTGTTCCAAAGTTTAGATATGGTATATGAAAATATTGCTTCTCCTGCTGAGTTCTTGAGTTTGATAACAGTGAGTTAATTTTTGTTGCTTGATCTTAGGGGCCTAATGGAGTGATAGGGTTGGAGAAGGGTTTGAAGGGAAGGGATGTTATGGGGCATGGTTAATAAGTTTATGAGCGAGGGTGAGTTGATTAAAGTGAAGGAGTTGTGGGAGTTCTAGCCAGTTTAGTTCTTTAAGGGAGATACAATGATGGCTGCGGTAGGAGGTTCCAGTGGCAAATTTAGCAATTTTGTTGTAACAAGCATCCAGTTTGTGTAGGTCTGTCTGTCTAAGGTTGGTAAGTATGGGAGATGCATAGAGTAGGGTGGAGATTATCTGGGAGTTGGCTGATGAGATTCTAGCCACCTTGGTTATGAACTGGTGGCTTCGATATAATGCACAAAGTTTCTTGTGAACTTTTTTATTGTGAGAGATATGTGGGTGTCAAATCTAAGTTTGTTGTCTATTTCCACACTGAGTAATTTTGTGTGTTCTGATGGAGAGATGATGGTATTGTTTTCGGCAAGAATGTTGAAGTGGGGGGTGTTTTGGGTGCCTTTGGAAGGCTGGAACAGGAGAAGTTTTGTCTTACTTGGGTTGAGTAGGAGCTGAGCATTGAATAGCCAGCTTTCTACAGAAGAGAATGATTCCTGTGGGATTTGTTGTAATTCTGGTAGAGTGGGGGTAGAGCAGATTAGAGTAGAGTCATCTGCATACTGTATAAGAGATGCTTGTGTGGTGGCAGTATATAGGTTGTTAGTGAAAAGTGAGAATAGCAGAGGGCCAAGGATAGGCCCTTGGGGAACTCTGAGAGTAATTGGGAGGCGAGGTGATAGGTTATTGTCACAGATTACTGATTGCTGGCATCCGTGTAGATAGCTGTGGAAACAATTGCAGGCTGATAGTGAGAAGGAGAGGTTGGGGAGAGTAGAGAGTAGTAGCTCATGAGATACCATGTCAAAGGCCTTTGAGAGATCTAAAAATATGGCAGGAGAGAAGAGGCCATTGTTTTTGTGATGAAGTATAGTGTTGGTGAAGGAGAGCATAGCGGAGGTAGTGCTGTGATATGGCCTAAAACCATGTTTGGTTTTGGAGAGGAGATTATTAGCTAGGAGGTAGTTGGAAACCTGGTTGTTGATATATTTTTCAAGTATCTTGGGGAGAGGTGAGAGGATAGCAATGGGGCGGTAATTGGAGAGGTCAGTGGAGGGAGTGCCTTTGTGGAGTGGAACGATGTGGGATATTTTCCATATCGAGGGAACATAGCCTTCTGTTATGGAATGGTTGATTAGAATTTAAATTGGGTAGGCTAGTGTATCAGCTGCAATGTTTAAGTATTCAGAGGGGAGGTTGTCATCTGCAAGTTTGGTGGGTTTAAGTTTTGACAATAGTCTTTTTATGTTGGAGGTAGGTACTGAGGTGAAGAAGAAAAGATGAGTGGGGGGTTTAGGGTTAGGAGTTGGGGGACTGTTGTAGGGAAGTGTTGTTTGTTTTGAGATGTTATAGTTTCAGTGAAGTGTTTGTTGAAGGATTCAGCAATACTGCTGGAGGTGGGGGGAATGGACAGCTGGGGGGGGGGGTATCAACATTCCTTGGCTGAAGGATAGTGTTAATAGTGGACCAGAATTGCTTAGGGTTGTGGTTGGTAGAGTTTAGGGTGGATTTACAGTAGGGAGATTTGTCTAATTGTATTTGTTTTTTGGCTTTATTGCGCAGTTCAAGGAATGATTGCCTGAGTTATTTTTTGTTAGTCATCAGTGCTCCCAGGCCTTATCTCTGGATTTCATTAGGGTTCTGGTGGTATTTTGTAACCATGGAGTATGCCTGGATCTGACTTTAGCATTTCTTATAGGAGCGTGGGTGTTTAGGATGGAGAGGAAGGTACTGTTGAAGAAGTGGACAGCCTCATCTAGGTTGAGGTATTTTAGTGGTGACCAATTAATTTTTTGCAGGGATGAGATGAAGGAGTTGGGGTTGAAGTTGGACTTGCTCTGTATTTGCCTGTGGATAATGGCCTTGAGACTGTTTGTGTGGTGCCGAATTAGGAATGTGGGGGAGTGGTCACTAAGACTGTCAGGTAAGCAGCCTGCTAGGTAAGAGTGAGGGGCTATGTTGACTAGGATCCAGTCAAGTAAGGTATGATTGTTAGGGTTTTTGTTGATTTAGGTAGAGGATTGGATGAATTGAGTGAACCCATGGAGATTAAGGTGAATGGTTGGGAGACTGTTATTACAGCATAGCCAGCTGATGTTAAAGTCACCGAGAATGATGATTTCCTGGGGTGGAGATAGAGTAGCCCAGATCAAGAGATTTTCTAGGGGTGTAATATTTTGCCCTGGTGGGAAATAGCATCCTATGATATTGATTGTTTTGATTGGGTTTAGTCTGAGATTGGCATAAAGGATTTCTTCATTGTTGTGGTGAGGGGCAGATGTGTTCAGAAGTTGAATATAGAAGTGGTATTCAAATATCAATGCTACACCACCTCCTTTTTTGGACAATCTGTCTATGCGAATGATGTTGTATTCAGGTGGAAGTATTTCCTCACTTTTGATGTGAGGTTTGAGCCAGGTTTCAGTTAGGAAGAGAATATCTGGGGAATATATGCTTATGCTGGCATGTAGTTCTTGGATTTTATTACATATGCTTCTGATGTTTAGGGACATTATAAGTACGTCTGTTTTTTTTGTTGGCTAGGAGTTGAGTTGTGGGGGGGTTGCTTGGACTAGGGTATGTGGATGGATTGGATTTGGGAAGACCAGGGTTTGGATGGATGTCTCCAGTGAGGGCTAGTTTGAAGAGATTTTATTTAAGATACATTTTAGATACATAGTAAATTGCTTATGGTATCTTAGGGATATTTTATTTTTGAGTGTGTTAGGTAATGGAGTGTGTGTATTGGGAGGAAGTTTTTGGTGGCAGGGGTTGTGTAGTTATAGTGTAAATGTTTGAGGGGGCGTGTTGAGAGAGTACAGTGAAGGTTGTTGGGGCATGTGACTGTGGAGCCTTGGTAGGATGTAATGTGAACTAGAACTACGCAGGATAGGATTGTTATTATATGAGGTAGTAGCATGATTGTGTTGGATGTAGGGGGAGGGGTGACTAGTGGTGTAGCCTAATTGGTGGTAATTAGGGGTGGGGTTAAGGCTAAGAATAAATGTAGAGGTACAGGGGGTGGGTGAGAATAGGGGGCAGGGAGGGGAGCAAAGTGAGCATAGCAAACAGACCGGGCTAGAATTCCCCAGGCTAACGATTCCAGGGTAAGTGTCTAAATAGCCATAACTGTCTAAATAGCCAAATTGTTAGAGGAGTTATTAAAGTCTAATAGGGAAAAACAATCTGTAGACCTGATTTCAGCTGTGTCCTTTCTGGGTATATACCTAGTTTGAAGCAAACAAAAAGTGGCAGTTTAAGTACCTTTTTGCAAGTGGGCAATTCCAGTGTATCGAGTGGGTTACCTTTTTTCACCTAGACCTTTATCTTGGTTTACTGATAACTAAAAAGAAAAAGTTTAACTGGGGAATGTATTTACAGCTGATGGGGGTGGGGAGCATCTTCTGTCCCTAGCTATGGGTAGAGCCAGTTATTTCTGTTTTAGACCAGGTACTTTCTACAGTAGCAGGCTAAGAGGGAAATGTAGCTAGACACCTACGGTAACTTATTTTCTTTTTAAAGCCCTTGAGTCCTTGTGGCTGGTTTCTTCACTGCAGATACAGTCAATGGCCAAGGATTCAGCAAGTGGGGAACTGAGAGAGAAACCATTCACAGGGACAGTGGTCACTAAATGAAAAGATGGAAACAAAAAGAATTATTACGTTAAGGTCTCTGAAAGGGGAATGAGAGAGAAGTGCTGTAAAATGTAACTGAAATAATAAATTATCAACCAGGCAGGAAGGGTAATGGGTTTAAGAGTAGCAGCACATTATACTATTTACACAGGTACAAAGTGTTTAGTAAAAAATGATCAGGCAACTGTTATGCATTCGCATATGAAGCCCTTGACATAAAAAAAAAAAAAAAACATCTTACTTAATGTACTGGATAATTTAGGTAGCCCATGAATTTAAAGAGACAGTTCTATCACAGATATAGCAGTAGTAAACTTTCACAGCAATTGTATATAACAGTACATAAATATCGCAACACAGATATTTACATATCTACATTGCTATAATATTTCTAATGGTACAGTAGTAAAAACAACTAAGGATCGCTCTAACTTGAGAACAGAACAGGACTTTTAGCCGTAATATGGTGTTCTGTATTTAACTTATACTTTCCTTCAAAGTGAATCACAGAACACTCAGTCAGACTGCTTAGCATCTATTTTAACTAAAAAGTATGTACTAAATAAAAGTGATGAGGAGTAGCAACCCATTTTGATACTATAGCATATGTAAGTGCTAAAAGCACAAAGGACACTAAGCACCAAGTCAGACTGGAAAATGATACTTGTAACACTTTGTCTACAATTTGTATAAATAGGAGACCAGTTCTGCAACAGTAGCAATGCTGACAGTAACAAAGCAATAGAACAATTGCATCTGTAGAGACCTTAGCTGCAATATAAAAAGTAAAGCTCAAACACATACAATGAGATACACCATGAGCTGAAGGGAAGGGACAGCTGCTGTGAGTAAGCCAAAAGGGCTCCAAGGGTTTAAAAAAACTTTGCTGGGACAATATTGGAGGAGGGGGAGTGGGAGTGGTCACAGGTAATGTGAAGTAGTTAGTTCTTGTAGAAAATCACACTCAGGAGAATTTGAGCAGCAAATGCTCCAAAAAACAATCTATAGACCTGATTTCAGCTGTGTCCTTTCTGGGGAGATACCTAGTTTGAAGCTGACAAAACGTGGCAGCTTAAGTAACGTTTTGCCTCTATTTTACAAGTGGGCAATTCCAGTGTATCAACTGGGTTACCTTTTTTTCACCTAGAGCTTTATCTTGGTTTACTGATAACTAAAAAGAAAAAGTTTAACTGGGAATGTATTTACAGCTGATGGGGGTGGGGAGCAGCTGCTGTCCCTAGCCGTGGGTAGAGCCAGTTATTTCTGCTTTAGACCAGGTACTTTCTACAGTAGCAGGCTAAGAGGGAAACATAGCTTCACACCTATAGTAACTTATTTTCTTTTTAAAGCCCTTGAGTCCTTGCGGCTCATTTCTTCACTACAGATGTGGTCAATGGCCAAGGATTTAGCAAGTGATGGAATGAGAGAGAACCCATTCGCAGGGACAATGGTCACTAAATGAAAAGTTAGAGACAAAAACAATTATTATGTTAAGGTCTCTGAAACAAGAATGAAAGAGAAGTGATGTAAAAAGTAACTGAAATAATAAATTATCACCCAGACAGGAAGGGTATTGGGTTTAAGAGTAGCAGAACCTTATACTATTTACACAGGTATAAAGTGTTTAGTAAACAAGGCTCAGGCAACTGTTAGGCATTCACTTATGAAGCCTTAACATAAAAAAAACCTTACTTAGTTTTATGTACCGGATAATTTAGGTAGCCCATGAAGTTAACGAGACAGTTCTATAACAGATATAGCAGTAGTAAACTATAACAGCGATTGTATATAACAGTACTTAAATATTGCAATGCAGACATTTACATATCTACATTGCTATATTTCTAATGGCACAGCAGTAAAACCAACTAAGGATTGCTCTGACTTGGCAGCAGAACAGGACTTTTAGCTGCAATATGGTGTTCTGTATTTAACTTATGCTTTCTCCTTCAAAATAAATCACAGAACACTCAGTCAGACTGCTTAGCATCTATTTTAACTTAAAAGTATGTACTAAAAAGAAGTGATAAGGAGTAGCAACCCAGTTTGTTACCATAGCATCTGTAAGTGCCAGCAGCAGAAAGCACACTAAGCACCAAGTCAGACTGGAAAAGGATACATTTTAAGACTTTCCCCCAGATATACGAAGCCCTTTATAGCGTGCAGGATTAGTTTAAGAGCTATGTTCGGCAATATGGTCGACGTGCAATCCAGGAACGAGCTCCCGGGACGTGCACATGAGCTCTTAGGCTAATCCTGCATGGACAGAGCTCCTGTATGCAAATTACCCTCATTTGCAGGTGAAAACCATGCAAATGAGGGTAATATGTGATCCAGGAAGCTGGCAGCCGTCCGTACAGGACAAGTGCAGGGTGCAGAAATGTACTTGGTTAGTAACTGAGTACAGTTCAGCAATCTACAAAACAGAGCTATGACAGCTCCAAATAAAGGCTGCAAATTATTGAGGAAGCATGCCAATGTCCAAGTAGAAGACCACTGGCATTACAAAATGTAAAAGCAAAAAAATTAAACAAGGTTTAATTTTATCATCGCCGATCTCACCCGGTTAAGCATAGGGCAGGGATGCGCAAATGGGATTGGGGGGGAATTAATAAAATAAACCTAAAATAAGCATTCTAACAACAATCAGTATTCTGCCATGCAAGTCAATGGCAGTCAGAAGACAACCTGGCCAGTGTGTAATGGTTTCTAAGGGGGGAGGCTCAGTGTGGAACATGTAACTATACATTAGCAAGCAATCCTATGCAAATGAGGGAAGGGTTAGTAAATCACAGATTTTCACAGGTTGTGAGGCAGGTCCAAGAGTGTAAAAGTATAAATAGCTAGGAGCAAGACTAGAATATAGGTGACATCATGAGGGTGTGTGCCAGGCATACTTTAAGTGGATTGGAGATCTGTGGCTTGGGAATGCTCCTAGCATAGCACAGCTAAGCTAGGGATGTGTTTAATCCTGCCTAGCACTCTTTACAAAGTGTAAGCAGGTGTGCGCGCCATGCACTGGATTGTACAGGAAGAAAAAGGAAGTTAAACCAGGAAAAAGCAGATTCGTGCACATTTGAGCACTCTGTTTGCGCAGCGCGCACACGGGCCTAAACAGGGAGGCAATGCGAAGGGAAAACAGCAGTAGGAAGGTAATCAAGAAGTCCTAGTTGAGCTGCCAGGTGAAATGCATCAGAATCAGCTAATCACACAGAAAGCAGCCCAGCCCAGCCCAGAACACCACTATAAACCAAGCAAACACCTACCCCCCTGGTTTTTCCACACTCTACACCATCGGTGTATACAAGCAGGGAAATTTTAAAACCAAACCTTCAAAATGAGAAGGGCTGCAGCAGGCAACATAGAACAACATGTACAAGAGGCTGAGGATGGTGAGGATGACAATGCTGCTGAACAGCCCACAGTGAGGAGACAGAGAAGAGTGTACAGACCCAGGTTAACCTACCAGGGGCTACATGAGCTGGAGATAGTGGAGCACTATAGGGTGGACAGAGACCTCCTACAGCAAATCATTGAGCTGTGCAGGCCACACCAACACACCACACTGGCCAAGGGGAACCCATCTCAGTGGATATCAAGGTATGTGTAGGCCGAGGTATAGTAGCCACAGGTACCTCCCAAACTACAACTGGGGATAACATGGGCATCTCACAGGCATCAGCATCCAGAGTATTCCACCAATTCCTGGATGCCATGTCAGCACATACTAGTGAGCACGTATATTTCCTCAACACACATGAGGTGTTGACCCTCAAAATGCGTCTCTTCCACCAAATAGCTAACTACCCTGGGGTAGTGGATGCTATTGACTGCATGCACTTATGCATCAAAGCATGACCCGGTGAGCAGGGTAGGGTCTACATCAACCGCAGGGGCATCCCCTCCAACTGCCAGGTTGTATGTGATGCCCAGGGCATTATACTGAATGTGTGTGCTGGCTGCCCTGGAAGCGATGATGATTCACACATATGGCAGCTGGTGCAGCTGTATCACAGATTTGCTGATGTGGACATCCCCTGTGGTCACCTAGTGGAGGATGCTGGGTACCCACTGGAGCCATGGCTGATGACACCCATCAGAAATGCCCACACACCTGAACAACAATGCCATAAGGATGCACACACACAGGCCATACATGTAATAGAACATGCGTTTGGGATGCTCAGGTCACATTTCCGGTGTCTGGACACATCCGGTGGAGCCCTGCAGTATTCACTAGCTACATGTACCCAGATAGTAATGGTATGTGCTATGCTACACAATATGATCTTGTGGAAACAGCTGCAGTAGGAACAGCATGGGGCAGGGCCACACAGCCCACCACCAATGCCAAGGCCTGTGCAGGTACAGAGTGACTCGGAGGAGGAACCACCTGAGCCTGCTCCAGTAGGCAGAAGGGGGCATGCCCAGTATGCCCTGGCCTTGGCAAAGAGGCAACGCATAGCATATGCTCTGATACAGTAGGGCCCCAGGGAAAGACACCTCTCTCTGACTTGCACAGACAGTAAAAGTGATGCCAAACATGACACTACCTGTGCCTTACCATGTATAGGGAGTGTACTATGTGCATCCAACATAGGCAGCCCTCCAGCACCATCCTCAAGTCTGGCACACTGTCAAGGTAAGTCAATCAACCTAACAATTGCCAAATCAAGTAGAATGTGTTTTTACCTGTAGCTAAGGTATGGATGTGAACATGCAAGGGAATTGGGTGGCTGGATGTCAAGGCAGCAGAGAGTAGACACCCATAGTGGCAGCATGAGATCTGTAAGACATACTGGAGTCACCACAGTAGCCAGTACTACACAGGGTGACAAAACCCACTGCAGGAAATGGCCTGAGTGACAGGGGTGTCCATAAGATCCACACATACCAGTCAGGAAGGATCACATACACAGCAACAGTGTCAGCCAGCAGGACAGGTGAAGACAAACACAAACAAATGCTGTACTATGGCCTCCGACTGTGCCCTATGGCTAATCCCTCCCCCAGGCCTACACAGACAGACCGCAGCAGGCCAGGCAGTTGGATGTAAGTTGTGAAGGCTAGAAAGTCAGGCAATAATATGTAGATAAATAAAGCTAGGATCTGTACTACACTGGTAAGTCCTAGCCAGCAAGATAAGTAAGACTACAGACTGAAATGGAGTACCTGACTTACCAGTATAGTCCTAGCAAATGTGTACAAGTGTCAGGTGTGCCCCCTATCCAACTTACACATACAGTAACAGTCAGGTGTGCCCCCCCACACACCTGTGTAGAACAGTCGAAACAGTCATGTGCTCCCCCTGCTATGCAGAACTATAGCAACAGTCAATAGCAAATGACCGATGAATACCCTGAAGACACAGCATGCTACCTGTTGGTGTACAACAAAAGGTCAGCACTGCAGTACAAACAACCTGGACGTAATCCACACATGCAACATAGATGGCCATACTGGACATGCTCACACACAAACACATGAAGGCCATGTCTGCAAACACCAGTGGACCAGACATATCTGGAAGTTGCAGTTCTTAGTGTGAACACATATCAGTATGCACCAATCCTGCCTTGCACACACAGTGGATAGGAATGAAGACAAATATGTAAGGACGACACACTATAATAAGCCACAGGCACACAGGCATAGATGTGTGGAAGAGAGTGACTGTGACAAGGAGCCATGCGGGCCTGTCCCAACTGGCACACAGTCTAAGGGCCCCCAACACATGAGGTGTGGATGTAACCCACTGAGGATACTAGCCACCAGTACCTGTCAGCATGACAGACTATGTGGTGTACGTGCCAGCTGTGCAACAAGACTGTACAAGGAAGTAGCCATCTAGTAGCTGTATACACGCACTTGTGACATATGACCCCATGTGTGCCCGCATGTGGCATGTTAACCCCTACATGAATGGGGTATGGCCCATGCATACACTGCCCTCACCATAGCAGTAGTATGACAAGCCTGCTGAGGTCATCCAATGTGAATTACACCTTTGGAAGAGCTATAGCTCAGTAAAATGCATGATGGGTCCCATAACTGCGCACTGCTGTAGTGACAGAGTAGTTGGGTAGTAGTACTAACCCCAGACTTGTCAATTGTGTGACTGTGTTTGCGTGTGTGCCTGTCCACCTCTGACTATGTAGAGTGAAATGCTTGTTAGGCTACTCACACTCTGTGCAATACATATATTAAACTTTGGCAAGGCAGCAGATGTCACTAGAAGTACACCTCTGGGAACATGATAGCCCAGTAATCACCATGGTGGCACTTCCTGTAACTGCATATTGTTGTATTGTAATAAACTAATTAGGTAGGTGTTTGAACCCCAGCCCAGGCAACTGTGTGAGTCTGTGTGTGTGTGTGTGTGTGTGTGTGTCTGACTGGGTAGAGAGCAATGCGTTTTAGGCTAGCCACACTCCATACAATACAAATGCACTACTTTGCCAAGGCTGCTGATGTCACTCATCTAGACGTACACCTCTGGGAACATGGTAGCCCAGTAATTGCCATGGCACATCATGTAACTGCATATTGCTGTAGTGTGATAAACTAGTTAGGTAGGTGTTCAAACCCCAGCCTTGGCAATTGTGTGTGAGTCTGTGTGTGTGTGCCTGGCTGGATAGAGAGTGATGCTTTTTAGGCTACCCACACTCCATACAATACAAATACACTACTTTGCTAAGGTTGCCAATGTCACTCATCTAGAAGTACACCTCTGGGAATGTGATAGTCCAATAATCACTGTGGTGCATCCTGTAACTGCGTATTCCTGTAGTGTGATAAACTAGTCAGACAGGTGTTCGAACCCCAGCTCTGGCAACTGTGTGTGTTTGTGTGTGTGTCTGACTGGGTAGAGAGCAATGCTTTTTAGACTACCCACTCTCCATACAATACAAATACACTACTTTGCCAAGGATGCTGATGTCACTCATCTAGAAATACACCTCTGGGAAATTGATAGCCCAGTAATCTCTGCAGCGTATTCTGTAACTGCATACTATTGTAGTGTGATTTAGAACGGTGGTAGTGCTCCATCACCATCCATGTCAGTTCCGGATGTGATATGTATGTCTCAGTGTCTGTGTATGGAGCAATGCATTATAGGCTACTCACTCGCAGTACATTACAAATGTCATACTTTGGTAGTCCTGCTGATGTCATTAATTGTGAAATACACCTTTGGGGAAAATTAACTTCAGTAATGTCCATGGTGCGTAATATAACTGCGTAGTGCTGCAGTGTAGTAAACCAGTTAGGTAGGGGTCTACTCCCAGACATGACAGGTATGTGTGTGTGTGTGTGTGTGTGTGTGTGTGTGTGTGTGTGTGTGTGTTTGTAACTGGTGTCCTATGTAGAGGTGGTTATGAGTTTGTGACACCTGTGGGCAATGTGGAGGGGTTTTGCTAATTTCATTTATGGTGGCCCTACTATATATCACAATGTCAACTATACAGGGATAACAGATGTAAATGGCTGAGAACTGGGGTACAAAGCCATACCCATACATGTGACATCAAGGCCTGCCAATCAAAGTTAGCAACCCCACTTTGCCTTCACATGTTATTCACAATGAACGTACCATGCCTGACAACAAGGCCTGTATGCACAGATGACACTGACATCAGGAAATGCTGTTAGCATGCTATCAATGGAGGTTCAGGGTAAATCTGCTGACCAGTACCACTCCCTGCCACACATGGGCGAGACTGGCACATCTGATGATAAGTTGTGTTCACAGTATGGGCCAAACACCCCAGGTACAGTTCCACATGTCACTGTACATGCATGTGGGATGTGTGCATATCCTAGACACCATCCAAGTCATGGACTAGGGAACACATACATGGCAAGTGATGCACATCATTGGCCACACACAATGGTCACCCAGGTGCTTGGAAGATGGATGCAATACCCAACTGTGCGGGCAAATGCAGAAGCTAACAGTCTGTGCCACAATGCAGACCATTGTCATGTGGGCTGATGCCAAGGTATACCCATCGCCTACTCTTGTATAGCCTGTTGGCACTGTTGGCCACCACACACCAGTGCAGACATGCATCCATGCATGTCCGATCTGGAATCTGTGTGTTTGTGTGTGTGTTGTATGGTGTGTATGTCCACATCTACATGCACTACTCCCCCCAGGGCATAGTGAAGCATGCCGCCTTATGTCTGAAACCCCCTCATACTCACTGCCCATATGACCTCTGTATCACCCATGTGGTGTATGTGTTCCCTGTACATTGATGTGTTGTGGCAATCCCACTAGTGACGGTTTGCACTCCTGGCCCTGCCAAGTGTGTTAACGTGTGTGCGTCCCTGTGTGAGTGTGCCTGTGCTGACGCCGGCACCTGTTCATGCAGACAGGTATGTGTACGTCACCTAGTGTATATCTACCGTATCCCTGTAGCAGATGGCACTCAACATCACATATATGTTCTGAGTGCTCCCCACCCGATAACACATTTGGCGCATCCAATAACAGCATCGGACTGTGATAGCACTACATAGCTGTCGGGTGTATGATACCCTGTGCTGGTAGGTGTGTGACACAAATATGCATCGGTTTTACCCTCCCACCCCTCCCTGACATGTATTCGCCTCTGTCTGCCTCCCCCCACCCTCTATGGCAGATGTGGAGGCCCACACCTGCATTGCTTAGGCAGCAGCATGTGTATTTAACGTGGTGCTCAAGATCAGCTGATGGCCTCTGCATGGATTGCTGGCCTTCCCTAGCCGACTGCATGTGGAACAGGTGTGTTAACATTCCCATAGCCAACTGCATGGAAATGCACTCCACTACCTGGGAACATTCTGGTGGTGTTGGCCCTTGTCTGTCACTGTGGGCAGGAGCTAGAACTGTCATTTGGCAAACAGCTTTTTAGATGGGTTGGGGATTTACCTCTAACAACATACAGTGTGGGAAGAGGGCAACAAACAGGAGGGGGTTATGCCTGACCTGCCTATGAACAGTAAGTGCTGCTATACTGCATGTGGAGTAAGGTTGGATTAACAGTGTTTGTCTGGATATGCCTGTCCTACATGTTGCAATATCTGCCATGTCAGTTCCATGTATATCAGGAATCCCCATCTGCAGGCTCATCTGCAGACTGGGCAGTGTTGTGCCGTTGGTGTCACGTGTTAGCCATGAGGCATCTATCTGTGGAATGCAGAAGGTACTGTGAGGATTGAAGTCTGTTGATGGTGAAGGCCATGACAGTTACTGACTACATATCCCTCATTGGACATATGTTGCAACAAACCTCATTACAATGGTAGATTAATGAGGAAATCTCAGCAACATGTCTATACTGGCCCTGTGTATGTACTCAGCCACACCTCTGTCAACCTTTGTACATATGTCATGCATGAAGTGGTGCATATGTGCTGTACACCGTAAACAGTGTCAACATATGTGATAACATGCCAGTGATATATCAGAGTGCTACACATGTCATGTACAGTAGGGGTTACACTTAATGCCATACCATGGAAATCCTGTGTTTGTACAGTACTGAGGGCTGTGTAGTGATGGTGAATGTCAGCAGTGTGTGTATTGTTAATATGTACTGTGGCATGTGTACAGACTGTGGTAAATGTCATTGTTCTAGCTCCCCTTCTATGTGTTGTTACATGCTGTCCCACTGTATGGTACCATATTACCTTTCATATGTGTAGGGCCATACACACACATGTCTCATACCACAGGCAGCCATCAGACCGGACTGTGTAGCAGCCCAGTATATGTAGGGTCATGCTGTGAGTTGCACATATGAGGAAGGTGTAGGACAGATAGTCCATATACTGTACTAGTATACTAGCGTACCATATGTGGCTGTGGCTGTGTTCACATTGGTTGTGGTTATGCACTGTCACACAGGTGTAGCCTACCCTGTGCTATGACATGGCTGTTGAGCCTGCTATATATGCAGGTACTGTACCATGATAACCCTATGATGTCTGTCAGTAGGCAATGGCACACATTATGAGCATATGTCACCTTCCACACACACCGTGTCTGTGATGGGGGTTGGGAGGGTGGCCTAATGGTTAAGGTGTTTGCCTTATAAACACAAGGTGCAGGGATTGAGCCTCATAAGGGATAATTGGCTAGGCTTAAAATGGCTCGCAATGGCAGTTAGCCTAGTACTACTCTATGAACCTATGAACCTATGACAACAATCCCAATGACAGTAGCAAATGTCTACAAATATACCAGCTATACATACCAGACATCCCCGTGCACTACTACATTGGGACTATAGGGGCTGGGGTAGGGTTACACTCCATGTCCAGGACATATGGTGGGACGATATGGACATGTACATATCCAGATAGCCATATGACTACACATGTGTGAATCTCAACATCGTTGGCGTATTCCATGTACATTCCCTGTGTGATGGACATCCTTCCTGTGTGTGGGCATCAATGTTACAGAGAGCAAGTAGAAATATCTCTTACAGGAGTACCTGCACACTCAGGGCAGCCACATATATGTAGGAGGATCAGGACATACAGACAGATGGTGGGTAGAGTGATGTAATGCTATGCATAGTACTGGTGTTACAGGGTGTGTGTGTGTGTACATACTAGTTTACCTTGGACTGCAGTCTGTCTGCATAGCTCACTACTGTGGGTCATCCTCTAGCTGGACAGAGGTGTGCCTATCATGTGTTGTCTGTCCACCACACAAGTCCTGTGTCGGATATTATACTGGCAGTGTGTGTGTTGCATGCCAGCAGTACATGGCTATATCCATTTGTGTACATGATGTCGTATTCCTGCATAAGGGTATGTTGCAACACGTCCTGTAACATCAGCATGTTCCAGGGTGTGTTACTGCAATATTGTGGGTATGGCCCTGTGTTCCTGCCTTTGTCCTCCACATATATGGCAGCCTTTGTTCTGCTGTGATACGGGTATGGGTTGTTAGGTGATGCCCTGTCATTCACCACTGTTAGCATTCCTACCATCATTCCAGTCATAGCGTGGACACCCACAACATTTGTTGGCCAGGGACCATACCTGTGACAGATACATTGACATTACCACAAGTAATGAATGTCCCCCTAGGCCTTGACTGCAGGGTGTAATTGGAGGCTGCTGAACTACATCTGATATTGTTGACTGTTACGTATCGTGCAGGCAAATCTGTTTTCAAATGTTGTAAGAATTGAAGGGCTTAGCCTGGACACCATAGTATGATATATATCCACACTGTCTGCATCGACTGTTATGTGTGGGCCTTGCATAAATCACTGGTCATATACATCAACATCCATGTGCTGTCAGTAATGGCATACATTATTGTATGGTACACAAATAAATATAGTCTGTGTATACATACCTGTGCGCCGTGTCATGTCCTTTGAACTGTGAGTGGGTATATGTGCAACGTAAGTATTCCCTTTGTGGGGCTGGTTGCCACATCACACGTCACAGGTACCGGTTACAGGGCTTGTGGCTGGGGATATACATTTCACCCAGTACGTCTACACTACTGCTACACATGTATGGTTACTAATACCCTTTGTCTGTGTATATGTATATGTACTCATATATCCCATATATTGTATCTACATATATATATATATATATATATATATATATATATATATATATATATATATATATATATATATATATATATATACCTGCACATGATCATCAATGTATGGATGTGTGTGTATATCTGTACCATTGTAATGTGTAGCCCTTCAACATAGTACATTCCCTAAGGTACAATGGCGTATCTGCATGGTATGTTACAGATATTGGCCTGACATGTACAGGTGACATGGATAACTGTTGGAGCATTGCAGCTGTGTTGTGGTGGGTCCTGCTGTCAAGTACTGCATGTGTTGGATATTGGTTTGCACAGCATATCCTTTATGGCTGGGGGGGTTATATTGCAGTAAATACCAGGTGTCCCTCATGTGTGCCCCCACCACCATTAACTGTGCTCATGGTCAGTTATGTTGTACGGAGTGGGCCAGGAGTCTGTTCCCATGTGGTAATCATATAAACATGTCTATCTGTATATACACATATGTACACATATATCTGCATAAGTACATATGTTACACCCCCATATATAGAGGGAGAGAACTGAACATTGATGTAGCTCTAGCTATGTATATGCATCTATATATATATATAT
This sequence comes from Protopterus annectens, assembly GCF_019279795.1. Classification (NCBI taxonomy): domain Eukaryota; kingdom Metazoa; phylum Chordata; order Ceratodontiformes; family Protopteridae; genus Protopterus; species Protopterus annectens. Next base: position 1,290,349,358 of record NC_056745.1, read on the forward strand.
ATATATATATATATGTAGATAATATATATATATATATATATATGTATATATATATATATATATATATATATGTATGCAGATACATATATATATATATATATATATATATATATATATATATATATGGATATATACACTGAACATATTAATCTAGCTCTGTACGATTGCTGTTATATGGTTATTTGTGAGTCATACATGCACATTATATATATATATACCTATAGCTGTCTATCTCTCTACATTAACAGATGTATAGCTGTCCATATGTGCATGCATGTTTGGCCTATATGTGTGGCCTGCACCTCATTCTCTTGGCAATTGACATGGATGACCTTAGGACTGAGGTCAGTCTTTCGTGCAGACATGTACGTGCTTCAGACGTATCAACTCCAGCAATATATGTGTTCTACTACATATAACTGCGTAACTTGCAACATTTGAAGTGTATTAGAGCAGGATATGACAGATATTCCTATATGTACCCAGATTATGGCACACTATGTCAGTGATTCATGCATTAAGAGATTGTGTGGTGTGTTATTACTACATTCCCTGTACTGTTGACTGATTGTGCTGGATGATATGTATGTGGAATGAGTGGTTATCTACATCTATTATGGTTTAATGGTAAATCATGTAGTGTATAATGTGCAGCATCTCGGATGTGGCCCTTCCACAGGCTGTATATTGTGTTTCAGGGCAAAACACCAGTTGTCGGATACAGAGTGAGTTAGGGACATTTGAGTGGGTGTGTGCATGTATGAGCAGTTCTAAGCAATGCTAAGCTCAGGTTGCATTACCTTATACACAGCTAGCATCTACTTAGCTCATTCTATGTAGCCAATGCTTACCCCCATGTGAATACACGTACACACACTTACAACTGCGTATCCGTTCGTACAACTGCTGTTATGCGCTTATGCATGCTTACTAGTGCCTTAGTCAGTATGACACTTCACATGTGCATTTAAGGCAGTACTCCTGTGCAAATATAAATGTTACTTAGTAGGTTATACAGCACAGTAAAGGTAACATACGGATATCACATAGAAAATAGGATGTGCTACAGTGGGACTCGACCCGGGAATGCGTGCACGTTAGGCGGATGCTCTGGCCACTACACTATTGCTATTTTGCTTAGTTTGCATATGTCTATCATAATGACATACACATGTTCTCTTCCCCTGGCCCCCAAGCTCCACGTACACAGCATCCATCCATTCCCTGGTTGCTGGCCTTGCCATACTACACCTCCACACATTTCCTTCTCTGCACGTCTCGGTACACCTCCAGTATACTGTCCCCACCCAAGCATCTGCAGGCTACTCATCCATTTAGTCCACTTATGTACCAGCCTTCCCTGATCCTCCTCCGATACTGGTGGTGACATCGATATGACCCACAACTGTTGGTTCATCCTGCCAGGGATGGACCTGTTGTTGTGTCAAGAGTAGACCTAGCTGGTCTACAGTGTTTCTCCCGCTGGTAGCATCCTGCTAGGGTATTGTGTAGCAGTGGTTTTCTCACACACCTGGCCAGCCTCATCTCCCAGTTCCATGGTACCAATGCCCCAGATGTGACATACTGTGCATGAGGCATGCTCAAATGCCCCCATGGTGTGCACCATATATCATTATTCCCTTTGGTATTATGCAGGACTTCTGTTTTCACAGTATGATGGGACAGGCACGGTTCTGTGCTGCACATAGACTACTCATAATACTGTGATTGTGCAATGGACACATGTTCTGGTATTAATCTACACACTTATATACATTCCCTATGTTGTTGGATGCCTGTGCTGGATGATGTGTTTGTGATCACAGCAGCTGAATGTGTATCCGCCATGGCTTAGTGGAACTCATGTCTACTATAGTGTGCAGGGTTGGGGGTTTGCAACCTAGCAGTGCAGATGATTTTGTTAATGGCCACAACAACAGCTGTTGGCTACAGAGTGACTGAGACACTGTAGAACATTTGTAGGTGGATATGCGCTTGGTTGCACGTAGCACAGCATTACCGACCTCTGGTTGCAGCGTCTTGCCCTCAGTTAGCCTTTACATTGCTTCACTAGTGTGGTACTCACATACCTGCAGCCAAACAGGCTTACACCTGTTTGCTCCTGCATACACATGTGCAATGTTGTGCATTTTGTTCACATCTGTCAACTGGGTCACTCGGGCTGTATGCTTGTCCATTGTCAGTGGTGGCCCGGGTTGAAGAGCCCCACATTGACCCTGGATACAAATCCCAATTAATACTGGGGTGATCACATTCATAGAGGGTAACAGACATAACATAGCTACGTCCCCCATTAAACATGCTTAGTTTATGTTAAACTGTTGGTATTATCCATGCTTAGGTCAGGTTTACATGTCAGGTATGACTGTTGACAAAGGTCAGTTTAAGGTGGGGTTGGATTCCTGTTTCACAGGTCAGGACAGGTTACATGCAGGTATTTGGAGTAGGTGTACATATTCCATACCTGTGTGGTACAGTAGAGTTGAATAGCTAGGGAGTAGGTAGGTAGGTAGTGGGGGTGACATTGTAACTGTATAGTAGTCCGTAGGTATAATTAGATGGGGAGCAATAGGGAAGGTATGTCGGATACTGGGATTTGTATGCGAGGCAGGACAAGAGGTATTGGTATCACTAGTTGATGTTGTGGTATAGAGTGTGAGGTGGGGGGGAGGGTTTTGCAAGGTGGTGAGCCTGTGCTGCTCCAGGTGTTCTTGTGGGGTTCCTTCATGTGTTACTTACATGTGTCCTGTGGGACAGCTGTGATACTACATGTGGGTTGGGGTTCCAGATACTGGAAATATAGTGGGGGAAGAGGGTGTCACCTACGTGTACCCATAGACATTAAGAGGAATGGAACAGGGTCTGATAGATACGTGGTGCGCATGGGGCACAAAGGGGGGTGTTAGTAGGGGGATTATCCAGGGATGTGCAGGATGGCTACAGGGAAGGTCCACAGCTGGCCATGTTGTCTACGACAACAGCTGTGCATATGCACTGCATTTGGTGTTTGTATTGGACCCTCACACCCTTGGGTGGGGGTGAGGACTTCAATAATACCTTGCGATGCCTATTATATCGGCTTGCATGGCTACAATGGTGTGTTGCAACCATGTGTTTGTAGGTGTTGTGTAGTGGGTAATGCAACATGACATATGGTTATACCGTACTTTGCCATGTACACTGGACTGTGCTGCGGTGGAACCCATATTGGGAATGGCTGCCTGTTAGGCATAAGCATGCCTGTTGACTGTACAGAATCCATGGCCTGTCCAGAGTTTGCTTCATAATATTGGTGTGTTCATCTTACAATCTGCACCTGTCTGGCAAATACCTGGGAACTGACGCCATTACATACACACAAGTAATTGGGTTTAAGACTCCACATCCTTCAGACGTGTCATGCGAATGCATAATCTATTATTTTATCAGCTCTCTAAAGTAGAATATGTGCTTTCTGTCCCTATTTGTCCCCCCCCCAACGGTTTAGGTTCTATCCAGTGGTTTAGCTCTTAGAGCTTGAGAGGTATGGGCGTAAACTCTGCCCAATTCGCAATATTACTGACATCCCCGGGGTGGTCTGAATAAAACTGCACCAACCAACACCTGCATGCCTAGGCCCATAATTGCTTACCCATAGTTCCCCCCACCTGGCCCTCCTCTACAGCACTCATCCTTACTGTGTGTGCAGGTGGGGTCTAACCACACCACTACACACTGCCCACTCTCCATGTGTCGGGACCCATGTAGTACGTTGTCTCGACCCATGGGTCATCAGGCTTGCACAACCTATTGGTCCGTGTATGTATACAGCCTGGTTAGATAAATCGTTACAGTGACTGACTCCGATTATCATTAATTTCTGGGGTGTCCCACAAGAGACATTGATGTCTTTGTTTAAAGATTAGATGTGGCAGGTCTCTCCCACTGGTAGCATCCTGCCTGTGGTCTGGGAAGTGGTGGTGTGTTTACTTGTATCATGTGTTTGTATGTTTCCCCTGTCTAGGTGGGAGGGGGGGTTGATGCTACATGTTACATGTTTGTTGATTGGACCCCCACCCCCATTGGCATGGCCTGTGAACATATGTAATCCTTAACTGGTGTATTATATATATATATATATATATATATATATATATATATATATATATATATATATATATATATATGCTGTATACTACTATTTAACAAACTGTTTTCTAATCCTGAGGAGATTTTCTCCCCGGGTCTCTGCTGTAAATGAGCCAGAAGCTCAGCCAGACTTACTCGGTTAACAGATGTGATTTAAATACATAATTGAATTAATATCCTAGCTATATATTTATGTGTGTATGTTTACACACATATATACATATATATTTCTACATATCTATATACATATATATATCTATATCTGTATTTGTATGTATATATATATATATATATATATATATATATATATATATATATATTGCTGTATATATATGTCTAACGACATATGGATGTATGGGTGTCTGCATATGTATATATCTATATGTGGGTGTTTCATTATATTCTGTCTCTGTATGTACACATTTGCACTACAGAGAGGGGGAGGTTTCACTCCATGTAGGTATGGGTATATATACACACACACCTCTACAGTTGTACATTTACATCTGGTTATTCCATTCTTTGCCATATACAATAGACTGTGCTGCAGTGGGACTCATAGCAGGAGTGGCTGTCCATTGGGTGGCAGCCCTACCCAATGCACAATATTGCTTACATTCCTGGGGCAGTCCACATAGACCCACTCCAGCCAACACCTGCTCAGCTAGGCCCATAATTTCATAACCTTAGTTCCCAATCTGCACATCCTCTCTGGCACTCTTCCTTACTCTGGGTGTAGGTCAGGTCTGGCCACACCTGTACACTGTTCAGACTCCCCACTTCTCGGGACCCATCACGTATGTTGTCTACCCCATGGATCATCAGTCTTTCCCTACCTTGTAAACTGGAAACATGCGTGGCCTGCCGTTTGACATCGGTGTAATGGCAGGAAACCCAAATATGTTTGACTTTTTGGGTGTCCCACAAGGGACATACATGTCTGTTTCAAGATTGGACTTGGCGGGTCTCTCCCACTGGTAGCATCCTGCCTGTAGTCCGGGAAGCAGTGGTGTGTTTATTTTTATTGTGTTTCTGTATGTTTCACTGGTCTAGCTGGAGGGGGAGGATTGATGCTACGTGTTACACATTTGTTGATTGGACCCCTCACCCCCATTTGCATGGCCTGTGAACTTATGTAATTCGTAACTGCTGCATCATATTCTAGCTATATACATGTGTATATTTACACACACACATAAATATATATATATATCTATATTTATATATATCTATATCTATATCTATATATATATATATATATATATATATATATATATATATATAGATCTACATTACTATATACAGATATATCTGTATATGTATGCATACATGTATATATTTATATATTGCTGTCTATATATATCTAACGACATATGGGTGTATGGGTATCTGCATATGTATATAGTTAAATGTGGGTATGTATATGTATTCTGTCTCTGTCTGTATACATTTCTACTACTGAGAGGGAAAGGTATATTTCTATATAGCTATGGATAGATATACTCACACATATCTCTACATATTTACATCTACATCTGGTTATTCCGTTCCTTGCCATGTAGATTAGACTTTGCTGCAGTGGGACTTGTAGCAGGTGTGGCTGCTCGTTGAGCTATGCCTCCGCCCAATAAACACTTTTGCTTATATCCCTGGGACTGTCCGTATAGACCCACATCAGCCAATACCTGCACACCTAGACCCATAACTAGATACCCATAGTTCTCCCACACACACCTCCTCTACAGCACCCATCCTTACTCTGGGTGCAGGTTGGGTCTGAACACACAACTACACACTGCCTACTCTCCAATTCACGGGACCCATGCCGTACGTTGTCTCGACCCATGGGTAATCAGGCTTTCCCACCCTTGTATTCCTGGTATGTACACATCCCGGCCAGAATGGTCATCGCATCAGCTTCCTTCCATAATATGTCGATTTTTGGGGCATCCCAGAAGGAACGCTTCTGTCTGTGTTCCAAGATTAGATTTCACGGGTGCACTGTGTACCTCCCCAGTTGTATCCTGCCTGTGGTCTGGGGAGAAGTGGACTATTTACATTGTTTGTAGGTTTGTGTGTATGTTTCCTCTGTCCGGCTGGGGGGGGGGGGTCATACTACGTGTTACACGATTCTTGCTTGGGACCCTCACTTCCATTGGCATAGCCTGTGAACATATATCATTCTTGTGTGCTGTTTCCTATCATAGCTATATATCTGTGTATATCTACGCACACACTATATATATATATATATATATATATATATATATATATATATATATATATATATATATATATATATATATATATATATATATATATATATATATATATATATATATTGCTGTATATATTTATCTAAATCCATGTGGCTGTATGGGATGTATGACCTTAATCTCATTTATCTATTGCTATGATGGCTTAGTGTTTAACTATAGTGTACAGGGTACTGGGTATGAGCCTTGCAGAGGCAGTTTATTTTGTTGCTGGGCAGAACTTGGGCCATTGGATCCAGAGTGATTAAGGCACTTTAAAGCGGTTGTAAGTGGGTTTGTGCAGGTTTGCACAACAGTAAACACTGTTAACCTCTGGTTACAGTTTCTTACACTCATTTAGCTTCTACTTTGCTTACTTTGTGTGGGCAATGCTTACCCCCACGCAAACGCACTTGGACAAGCTTACCACTGCTTATTTGTGCTTAGACCTGCTTACTTGTGCCTTATTCATTATGACACTAACACTTCACATGTGCATTTAATGCAATACTCCAGTTTCACATTTAATTGTTATTCTGTAGGTTATACGGCAAAACAATGTAAAATTATATTCATATACAGATTTCCAGTGGAAAATGATTTGTGCTGCAATGAGACTCGAACCGGGAATGCCTGTTTGTTAGGTGGCTGCTCTAACCACTTCACTATTGCTGTGCTGCTTCATTTGCATATATATTCCTTGTTATCCTCTTCAGCCTTTTCAGCTGCTTTAACAGTAGCTAGGCGATGGGCAAACCCACGCACCTATGGTTAGCTGTACTTGGGGTTTTAAAAGAAAATAATAATAGGGTTTCTTCATTTTATTTAACTGTACTGTTGCTGGTGAACACATGGGGACTGTTGGTGGGGATATGCAGACACTTGTGAGCAGTCTCGCTCATTTATTTACACATTCTTCTGTTCTACTTTGCAGGGGCGTGTTTATTCTGAGAGCTCTATCAGACACGCCCCCTGCACTTGTCCATGCTCCATGTAGCATTTGGAGTTCAGGCAGCATGCCTTCATTAATATGCCGTCCTAATCTTAAACTGCAGCTTCCATGCAGGACTAGATTAGTCCTGCACAGAAGTTTAGTAAATCCGGGGGTTTGTCTACAACTTCTCTAGATAGGAGACCAGTTCTGCAACAGTAGCAATGTTGACAGTAACAAAGCAATAAAACAATTGAGTTTTTAGAGACCTTAGCTGAAATATAAAAAGTAAAGCTCAAACACTTACAATACGATACAACACAAGCTGAAGGGAATGGGCATCTGCTGGGAGTAAGCCAAGATGGCTTCAGGGGTTTAAAAAAGCTTTGCTGGGACAATATTTATGGAGGGGGAGTGGGACTAGTCACAGGTAATGTGAAGTAGTTTGTTCCTGTAGAAAATCACACTCAGGAGAAATTGAGCAGCAAATGCTGCAAAAAACAATCTATAGACCTAATTTAAGCTGTGTCCTTTCTGGGTAGATACCTAGTTTGAAGCTGACAAAAGGTGTCAGTTTAAGTACCTTTTTGCCTTTATTTTACAAGTGGGCAATTTCAGTCTATCTACTGGGTTACCTTTTTCTCACCTAGAGCTTTATCTTGGTTTACTAATAACTAAAAAGAAAAAGTTTATCTGGGGAATGCATTTACAGTTGATGGGGATGTGGAGCATCTGCTGTCCCTAGCCATGGGTAGAGCCAGTTATTTCTGCTTTAGGCCAGGTACTTTCTACAGTAGCAGGCTAAGAGGGAAATGTAGCTAGACACCTACAGTAACATTTTATTTTTAAAGCCCTTGAGTCCTTGAGTTTGCTTTCTTCACTGCAGATGCGGTCAATGGCCAAGGATTCAGCAAGTGAGGGACTGAGAGAGAACCTGTTCGCAGAGACAGTGGTCACTAAATGAATAGATGGAGACAAAAAAATATATTACGTTAAGGTCTCTGAAAGAGGAATGAGAGAGAAGTGCTGCAAAAACTAACTGAAATAATAAATTATCACCCAGGCAGGAAGTGTATTGGGTTTAAGAGTAGCAATACGTTATACTATTTACACAGGTAGAAAGTGTTTAGTTAAAATGGCTCAGGTAACTGTTAGGCATTCACATATGCAGCCCTTGACATAAAAAATCCCACCTTACTTAACTTTATGTACCAGAAAATTTAGGTAGCCCATGAATTCATAGAGTCAGTTCTATTACAGATATAGGGGTAGTAAACTATCACAGCAATTGTATATAACAGTACTTAAATATTGCAACACAGACATTTACATATCTACATTGCTATAATATTTCTCATGGTACAGCCATAAAAACTACTAAGGATCGCTCTAACTTGGCAGCAAAACAGGTCTTTTAGCCGTAATATGGTGTTCTGTATTTAACTTATGCTTTCCTTCAAACTGAATCTCAGAACACTCAGACAGACTGCTTAGTGTCTATTTTAACTAAAAAGTATGTACTAAAATGTATGTACCAGGAAAGCATAGCATTAGGAGACCTTAATAGTGACTGGCAAAACTGTTCCAGTCATAACCCACTCTCCCATATTAATCTACATGGCCTAACTCAACTCATCATTTCCCCCACAAGAACAGACAAGAGAACCAAATACCAATCCACTCTAGATTGGATACTCGTATCCTACCCATCACTGCTATCCCTAGCAGGGTGTCTACCAGACATCCTGAGTGATCAAGCCACATTCTTACTCAGATCAAAATAACCACAACTGACCCAAATATCTACATGCCTAATTAGAAACAAAAAACACTTTAACCGCTCCAACTTTATAAATGACCTAAAATGTACAACTGGACCCCCCTTAAAAAAACTACCTCATGATTAAGCTGTACTAAATTTCAATACTACCTTCTTAAACACCCTTAACCATCATGCCTCCTCCAGAACAACAAGAATTAAAATTAAATATGCCCCCTGGTTAACCCCAGACACAAAATCCCTCCTCAAAAAAAGAAACAAGGCCTGAACCAACTACCTCAACATTAAATCCCAATTGAACAAACAAATATACGTTGAACTATGTAACAAAGCCAAAAAACTCACCAAAACAGACAAAACATCTTACTACCAAAAGTTACAGGATAAGCACAGGAACAACTCACAAACATTTTGGGCAGCAATTAACTCTATTCTACAACCAGGTAATTACCCCAACCCCAAAAATAGATAACAACCAAGAAGACATCCCCACTCAATTTAATAAATACTTTACAGAAACCATCCTGACCCTTGCAAACAACCAGCCCTATGACAACATCCCCACCCCTGCACATCCACCCTCCACCCCCAACTAACAATTGCCCCGAGTTCAGCTTCCACCCAGAACCAACCAAATCCATTGAAAATCTACTCTGCAAGCTCAAACCAACACCTCTAGCTGCAGATAAATTACTCAGTGAATACCTCCACCTGGCTGCAGAAGCCATATCATATCCTGTCTCCATCCTAATTAACAGATCCATCTCCAAGTGTATATTACCCAAGCTATAGAAAATATCACATATCATCCCTCTACATAAAGGGGGAACCTCCATGGAACTCAATAACTACCTCCCTATTGCCATACTGCCCCCTTTATCTAAAACTTTTAGCGAGGGTAATACACAAACAACTAATAAAATAGCTCCTAGAAAATAATCTAATAGCAACACAACAACATGGCTTTAGACTCTTCCATAGCACCACCACCACACTAACAAAATTCATCAACATTGTCAATACTCACAGAAACAATGGACTCCTTGTATCTGCTACCTTCCTTAACTTGTCCAAAGCATTCAATATGGTTAACCACAATAAACTCCTTCTTTCACTAGCAACTCTAAACCTTACCACCCCTGCCATCCCCTGGTTCAAAAACTACCGAGAGGGAAGGAAACAAGCTGTTATATGGCATAAACAACTCTCCCCCTCCCTAACAGTCTCCCTAGGAGTACCCCAAGGCACCATCCTGGGGCCACTTCTTTTTACCCTCTTCACCAACCAGCTCCCAAACAGTATTCCTAAAGCCTCAGTAGTGCAATATGCAGATGATACCACCATAATATGCGCAGCCAAATCAATGGACATCCTTCACTCCCTAACACAAGAATGCTTTTCCCTAGCAGAAACTTGGATTAAAAACCAAAGGCTCATTCTGAACCAAAGTAAAACTAGTACTCTTTACCTCCCACAGAGCCACACCTCCTACTGATTCTTTCTTCATCTCCTCCTTTAACAAGACCACAGTCACCCCCACAAATCATACCAAATTCTTACTGTTTGAAATAGATAATCACCTTAGATTTGACCTACATATTTCTATAACCATAAAAAGTACATAAAAAACTTGGCCTACTGTATCACAATAAAAAAATGCCTCACTGACCACTCCAAAACTACCATAGCAAGGGCTCACCTACTATCCACCCCACTTTATGCCTTCCCCGTGCTTAAAAATCTTCAAAAATCCGACCTAAACAAACTTGATAGTTGTTATAATAAGATAGCCAAATTTGCTACAACCTCTTCTATCAGAACAAATCACTGTGAATGCCTAAAAAAGCTCAATTGGATAGAACTACCACTACTACTTCAACTTAATCAACTATCACTAGCCCACAAAATAATACATAACTCTGAAAACACCCCAGCCCTACAAAATCTTTTGCAACCTTATGCAACCACCAGGCCCTTGAGATCTAGCACACAAATCCTCGTCAAAGTAATCAAATATAACAATGAAGCTGGTAAGTCTGTCTACAGCCACTGTATAGCAAAAACCCGGAACTCACTTCCTGCCCACATAACTGACAACAAATCCTTATCACAGTTCAAAAAACTTCACTTTTTGAATAATCGACTGTGCTCCTGTATCTCTCCCCCTCCTGTATCCCCCCCCCCCCCGGCTAGAGTCTCATTAGAACACTTCACCTAACTTAAGTAACTCTGCTAAGCCAAACAATCATAGGACTGTTAATCTACTGCTCATCCCATCTCTCCAGGAGTTAGGGAAAACTACCCCAGCAATGTTGTGCTTTCCATAAGCAACTAAAGCCAGGAGAAGACACATTGTAAATCAATTTGTGATCCTTCTCAACTATAGCAAGCATCATCTGCTCTCTTGGAGCCTTATTCTATGTCTCTCTGCTTTTACTCTGATAGTAAATCTATCACAGGAATCGTAAACTTAGGAATATCTTCTAAAATTTAATATTATATAGCAGAGAATGAATGTATGTATTATATCTGTTAGTTAATATGTATGGCAAAGTCTTTTCTAAGGAAATTGTATGTCAAAAGTCGGTCCTTAAAACTATGTTTTGTAAAAAAATTATTCTCTTGGAGCTTTTCTCCCCAGGCCTCCACTGAAAATGGACTTGTAATCCAGTTGGACTCTCCTGGTCAACAAATGTAAAATAAGATTAATAAAAGTGATGAGGAGTAGCAACCCAGTTTGATATGATAGCATCTGTAAGTGTTAGCAGCACGAAGCACACTAAGCACCAAGTCAGACTGGAAAATGATACTTTGTAACACTTTGTCTACAACTTGTATAAATAGGAGACCAGTTCTGCAACAGTTGCAATGCTGACAGTAACAAAGCAATAGAACAATTGAGTTTCTAGAGACCTTAGCTGCACTATAAAAAGTAAAGCTCAAACACTTACAATGAGATACGCCACAAGCTGAAGGGAATGGGCAGCTGCTGTGAGTAAACCAAGATGGCTCCAGGGGTTTAAAAAAAACATTGTTGGGCAATATTGGAGGAGGGGTAGTGGGAGTGGTCACAGGTAATGTGAAGTAGTTAGTTCTTGTAGAAAATCACACTCAGGAGAAATTGAGCAGCAAATGCTGCAAAAAAAAAAAAAAAAAAAAACAAACAAAAAAAAAAAAACAATCTATAGACCTGATTTCAGCTGTGTCCTTTCTGGATAGAGACCTAGTTTGAAGCTAACAAAAAGTGGCAGTTTAAGTACCTTTTTGCCTCTATTTTACATGGGGGCAATTCCAGTGTATCTACTGGGTTACCTTTTTTTCACCTAGAGCTTTACCTTGGTTTACTGATAACTAAAAAGAAAAAGTGTAGAAAATCACACTCAGGAGAAATTGAGCCAGTTATTTCTGCTTTAGACCAGGTACTTTTTACAGTAGCAGGCTAAGAGGGAAGCGTAGCTTGACACCTACAGTAACTTATTTTCTTTTTAAAGACCTTGAGTCCTTGTGACTGTTTTTTTCACTACAGATGCGGTCAAAGCCAAGGATTCAGCAAGTGGGGGACTGAAACAGAACCCGTTCGCATGGACAGTGGTCACTAAATGAAAAGATGGAGACAAAAAGAATTATTATGTTAAGGTCTCTGAAAGGGGAATGAGAGAGAAGTGCTGTAAGAAGTAACCGAAATAATAAATTATCACCCAGGCAGGAAGGGTAATGGGTTTAAGAGTAGCAGCACATTATACTATTTACACAGGTACAAAGTGTTTAGTAAAAAAGGATCAGGCAACTGTTATGCATTCGCATATGAAGCCCTTGAAATAAAAAAAATACACCTTACTTAATGTTATGTACCAGATAATTTAGGTAGCCCATGAATTTAAAGAAACAGTTCTATCACAGATATAGCAGTAGTAAACTATCATGGCAATTGTATACAACAGTGCTTAAGTATTGCAACACAGACATTTACATATCTACATTGCAATAATATTTCTAATGGTACAGCAGTTAAAACAACTAAAGATCACTCTGACTTAGCAGCAAAACAGGACTTTTCACCATAGTATGGTGTTCTGTATTTAACTTACGCTTTCCTTCAAACTGAATCACAGAACATCAGTCAGACTGCTTAGCATGTATTTTAACTAGAAAGTATGTACTAAACAAAAGTGATGAGGAGAAACAACCCAGTATAATACTATAGCGTCTGTAAGTGCTAGCAGCATGAAGCACACTAAGCACCAAATCAGACTGGAAAATGATACTTTGTAACACTTTGTCTACAACTTGTATAAATAGGAGATCAGTTCTGCAACAGTAGCAATGCTGACAGTAACAAGGCAATAGAACAATTGAGTTTGTAGAGACCTTAGCTGCAATATAAAAAGTAAAGCTCAAATGCTTACAATAAGATACACCATGAGCTGAATGGAATGGGTAGCTGCTGTGAGTAAGCCAAGATGGATCCAGGGGTTTAAAAATACAATTGCTGGGACAATATTGGAGGAGGAGGAGGGGGTGGGGGGAGTGGGAGTAGTCACAATTAATGCAAAGTAGTTACTGCTTGTAGAAAATTGCACTCAGGAGAAATTGAGCATCAAATGTCACAAACATCAGTTATTAGACCTGATTTCAACTGTGTCCTTTCTGGGTAGATACCTAGTTTGAAGCAGACAAAAAGTGGCAGTTTAAGTGCCTTTTTGCCTCTTTTTTACAAGTGGGCAATTCCAGTGTATCTACTGGGTTAACTTTTTTTGCTGGTTTACTGATAACTAAAAAGAAAAAGTTTAACTGGGGAATATATTTACAGCTGATGGGGGTGGGGAGCAGCTGCTGTCCCTAGCCATGGGTAGAGCCAGTTATTTCTGCTTTAGACTAGGTACTTTCTACAGTAGCAGGCTAAAAGGGAAATGTAGCTAGACACCTACAGTAACTTATTTTCTTTTTAAAGCCCTTGAGTCCTTGTGGCTGATTTCTTCACTGCAGATGCGGTCAATGGCCAGGGATTCAGCAAGTAGGGGCCTGGGAGAGAACCCGTTTGCAGGAACCATGGTCAAGTAACTTATTTTCTTTTTAAAGCCCTTGAGTCCTTGTGGCTGGTTTGTTAACTGCAGATGCGGTCAATGGCCAAGGATTCAGGAAGTGGGGGGACTGAGAGAGAACCCGTTCACAGGGACAGTGGTCAAATGAGATACACCATGAGCTGAAGGGAATGGGCAGGAATGGAACAAGCTGGGGTGTGCTTCAGATTAGTATATTTCATAAAGGCTTACTTATAAGCATTGTTTGATTCCTGTAGTAAAAACTTATGAAACTTTATATTTGCAAATATAGGCAAATGAGGACATCAGCACAATTACCGCTGAAGTCAGCTCCATGAGGTGACAATATATGTCATTAATGCTCTGTATTTAAATTTTTTTATAAAGATAATTGGGAATACTTTATTTGCTTGGCTATTAGAGAGCTATTGGTTATTCAGTGGATGGCATAAAGATAAACAGATATGTGTCCATTTATTGAAGTGTAATGTTGCTTACTTTAGTAAAATGTGTTGTGTGGAGTGTTTATTTTGTTTGGTAGAATAATGGTACACTCCTGGTGCTTATAACACAGGCATGAATACCACTTTTATTGCAAGACTTCAACAGAGATGAGCAATAATAGTGATGTCACAACCTGATATTTACTCTTCCTAAATTAGTGGTGTTTACTTATGGATGATGACATGAATACACAGGCCGCAACAACTTTCACACAAAACATTGGGTATAAACATTGTCATCTGGAGCTTATCATAGGCATGCAGGATATTTAATGAGCCATCTTGTCTGAACAACATCAGATAGCAACACTGCCATTTGTTCAATGAGATATCATCCACTCTAGAATGCTCAGCATAAGCATTGCTTTAAGGTTCATGGTCTTTACTGAGAAAGTTCACATTTAGAGCCTATGTTGGGAATATATAGATGAGAACAATGTGTTCTGTTCTAGTCCTGTTTATCTTTTACTATTCAAGTCACATTACAATGTGGCTGTTCCCTAGGATAAGATCCTGAAATCCACAACCCAACCCCTTGTTACATATATATTGAGTACCCACTTGCCACTCACACAAGGCAATACTATTTCCCTGAGCACATGAGCCTGTTATTTATCAGGAACCTGCCAAATTTCCCTGTGATTATGGGACATCAGCATGTGTCTTTATGTAACCATAATGATCTTGATAAGAGAGGCCATGCTGAAAGATGTGACATTCACTAACGTGGACAGTGATGGACATGTTATGGTGTAACTTGTTGTGTCCAGGGCTCTTTCTCCATTGTGTGTCCTTTTACCTGTGCAATTAATAGTTACTGCACCACATGCGATGTGTATGTGATAGATAAATGATGATAATGTGTGACTGACAGGTAGTCAGGACATGCTTATGTCGATATGTTTGACAACTATTATGAGAGCTGCAATGTTTTCAATATGTGTATCTTTAAAATTTCTGTGCTCTAAGCACATGATTATGGCATTGTGCATAATTCTCTTGCAGACATTACAACGTTGATTGTAGATGGACGTAGTGGTCTGCCAGCCCCTTATTTATTGATTGCATTCATCCAATAGTGTCTTGTCAGTGCCATCTTCATTGTTCTTGGTATAGCTGTTCTGGTTGATCTACTTCAGTAGATCGAACTTTTACAAATTTGAACCACAAATGGCCGAAACCATATGTTCGAACCTGTAAAAGTTCGAACACTGAAGAAAAAAGTAAAAAAAACAACAAAAAACAAAACTAAATATCTGTAGCAGGGAGGCTATGCCCCCTGCACCCTTCACCCCCTTACTTAAATATACCAACTCTGAGATCGCACTACATTGCAGAAAAGGGAAATCTTCCTGTCCCACACTGTACAGAGATCTCTATTCAGTCCAATCGAACTTTTACAACTTCAAACATATGGTCTCAGTAATATGAGGTTCGAACTTGTAAAAGTTCGATCTACCAAAGGGGACCCATTTAAGCTTATGTCTTTGTTATAGGCTTTCTGATGCATTTTGGGGAATTTATTTCAACATTATCAAATAATGATCAAAGGACTATCACCAGTAATTACAACATTTACATTTTGCAATGGCATATTCTGCTTGAACATAGAATAGCATTCGCTGATCATTGTTCTATTTCCATGACTAACTGTATTATTCACCCTCAAGGTTTCTATTGGGCAGAGCCATAACTAAGATATGACAAAGAGGTTGACTCCCCCAGGTCCAAGCTGAGCCATGATCTACAAGGGATGGTTATCTGGGAGTACAGAAGCGGAATTAATTTTGAAGTTAGGAGAACATTGCAGTGTTAGAAATGAATGCCAATACTGCAAGAGATATTATGGCTGTAATGCTGAAACAAAGCATGTGTGTGTGGTAAGCAGCTTGCTACATTTTCACAGTGGGAGACCTCATTTTTATTTTTTGTATGGTCTGCAACTCAGCATTGGGTGGTACCATTTCGGGGAGCTGCACACAGTGATAGATGATGTAGTTATTGTTCTAATTGGCACATGTACTTTGTGCCATCAGTACGATGCAGTTTCACCTTATATATGCATCATGCACACTTCCAGCATGCCATTTTGGATAGAGTGCTATTAATACTGTATGCATGAGACACAACTTGATATTTCAGGGAATGCCATCCCTTTCTGATTTATTTACTTTTAAGCACACTACCTGTTTGTTGCATTGATAATGACATGCATGTATTTGATGCATTAAGTGTACTTTTGAGATCTATTATACCACAGAATCCTGCCATGAGTGCACAACAGTATTTATAGGAGCTCCATGCCATTCCTACCTTTACTGCATCTATCATTTTAGAATTGTTCTGGACTGCAGGAACTAAAGTCTGCTACTGTGTCACCCCATACAATGCTAGAATGTTCCAGATGTAACTACATATATGTGCAGCCATATGTTTGTTTCAAGTGATATAGGATTCCTCTGCAGGCTGTATGCATACCTCTCAACCTCTTACAGCAAGAAATCTGGACAAAGCCAGAAATAATGGGGGGATAAAGGCCCAAAGCTACAGACACTTTTTAAATACTGTTCTTACAAACTTAGAAAGTTGATAGAATAACAGGTTTTGCATTAGCTTGAATTTTCTGAAGGATATGAAGTACTAAACTCAGTTGTCTGCCATTATTTTCTGACTTCAGTCCTCAATGATTTGCCAGTGATTTGCCAGAAAATCACAATTGTATGAGAAACAGACTAAGAATATGAGGTAAAACTCTGGACATTCTGTGAAAATCTGGACAGTTGAGAGGTATGGCTGCATATTATTATGCTTGATACATCCATCTCATACCCAGTCTGCACCAGCTGCTTGCACAGTTGGTACTCATTATTCACCTCCGTTCAGACACCTCTTTAAAGTGTTATCTTGTTCAGCTTGTCATCTTTAGTGTAAAGTGTCTTAGTCAGCATATTTATCGATAGACAGCTTAAGTAGGAAGGGATAGCATTTTCATACTATGCTAAATCATTTCCTTCCCCCTTTTAAATCACAGTATGCCAACTCTTGTGATTTTGAAACATAAGTACAACAATAACACCTGTGAATTTTTATACTTTTTAGGTATTTACTGTAAAAACATTAATATTTTTAGAGTTGCAACTGTTGTGCCACTCCTAGAGGCATACAGAGATAGAGCTCTTGCTAAATTAGAGGTAATCTGAGGTTGATGTGACCCAGGCATCTGCTGAAGCTGGTGGGGAGAAATGACAAGGCTTTACATGTGACCGCTTTTTGTGAGGAGGGTAGGGATACTGTGGTAGCAGAAGGGAGTCCACTTCTATAGTCCCACTGGAGACTGAGACTGCATGCACAAGGTGGACTAGTCATGTCAGCTTATGAGAGCATTTCTATGCTTAGGCCAAGAGATGAGATGCTTCAACAGAACATATTTTATGGCATGTATTAGGCTTAGTAATATGGCATTATCCTATAGGAAGGTTATGTTTGTAACCACTGTGGCAAGCAAACCTCAGCATATAGCAATCTGCTTCACTGCACTTTGTTGTTAGTGATGGTAAATAGAGGGGTATCATTGATTCAGGCTCAGAAGATGTTATACCATTGTTGAAGTTATACAAAATGACTATTTAGAGAAGAAGAAATTTAGGACACGTCAGTGATCAAACCCAAAATGGGAAAATTTCTAACATAGATTAAAAAAAAAATTAAGTACTATGTAGTTATTCAAAACATCAGTATAGTGTATTACTTCAAGCAGAAATTGTCTTACAATATTTGATTATAATTAGTGAACAGAAGGCAGTAAAGAATACTAAAATGAAAAAAACAAAACAGACTGCAAATGCTAGGCAAGCTACAAAACAAATGAAAGCATTTTGACCACAGCAGCACCCTTGACACCTTCAAGGTGAACCTAGATAATTAGATGGGCAGCTTGAATTGGTTTATCTTGTATTTTACTCCTTGAGGCTGGAAGTAACTTTTGAATAAGGCTTATTGGCTGGGCTTTCAATGGAGAGTAGACTGCCTGCCCAGTTCTTACCTCTGAACTTATAATTTTCGATAAAGGTATAGCTCTTCGCTAGCCAGTGAAATAACAAGAAGCCTGTGAGTAATAGCACCACTGATTGCACCAAAGCTCCTCTAACCACAAAGGAATTCCTTACTGATATTTTTAAACCTTTTGAAAACTAGCCTGCTAATTCCAACACCCTACTGAACCATCATAACCAATACTTTTCACTTTCTGGGTCAGAACATTAAAACTTACAGAAATTAAAGCCATTCTAGAACAAAATTCATTAAGATGCATTAGCAACCATAGATTCTCTTCACATCCATCTTACATAAATGAGCAGTGGACATTTCATTTCCATCCTTTATAGTATAATCAGCTTGCCCCACTGTTACAAATGCATAGTGCAGTGGTCTGCATTGTTGTCTCACAGCAAGCAGTTCTCTGGTTTGATTCTTGGCTGAGGTGCCTTCTGTGTGGAGTCTGCATGTCATCCCTGCATTTATGAGGGTTTCCTCTGGGTGCTTAGGTTTTCTCCCATGTTACAAAGCCATGTGTCTGGAGTGTTTCTCTCTGGGCCTCTGCTGAAAATTGGCTGATTTCAATGGGTCTTTCCCAGTAAACAATGCTGTTTTATCATCAACTCTCCACTTATGTCCAGAAATATGCTATATTTTCCAGGCATCAACAGGTTTACTAATCAAGTAGAAGTACAATGTCAACCTTTTGGATTCTCACTGGTGACATACTATTAAATTCAGAGAATGGAAATCTGACTGGCTCACTATTAACAGACATCAGCAAACAGTTTAAACTCATAGATCAAGCTACCTTCCCTATCATTTTATGGGATGATGGCAGGGTCACATGGTCATCTACAGATCCATCTCCTAAAGAAAAAAAACAGTAGTCTGTAAGAGCTGCAGCCAAAAGTGACTGTTTCTGCAATTGCTGAAAATGTGATCACAGATATGTGAGCTACAATGATATAGTCCCTCACTGTAGCTCACTGATATGTGAGCTACAGTGAGGGACTATATCATTGTCAGCTAATCTGCATGACTCTGAACCAAATAAATATGCAAATGAGCACTTTCCAGAGGTGAGTACCTCCGGCAGCCCATGCATTGTGTTGGCATAGGCTCCCCCATTCTGTCTCCAGCATGTACACACACACACACACACACACACACACACACACACACACACACACACACACACACACACACACACACACACACACACACACACACACACACACACACACACACACACACACACCAACATACTTCTTCCCTGTTCCTGAGTTGACAGAACATCTAAGATGTCTCTTCTTAGTTTTGTCCGTGACTTCACAAATCACAGATCCTTACAGTCAGTCAGTAATGCCAGACATTAGAGTTTTATTCTTGTTATATTGTTTCTAAAGTGCTGCTAGACCTGCTGCTCTATTAATATTTTAAGTGAGTTCAAGTTGTAATTTAAAATGTCTCCCTAGTGTCATTAAGTGTTCTGCTCAGCTTTGCTCCAAAGCCTTAGTACTTCTGTATATGAGCATGGTGGCCCCACATGGACATCCACCATCCCGTTCAACTGTCAGTTATTTTATCAAATGCTCCTGATGTTATCAGTTACATGTGGCTTGTCCCTCATAACTCTTGGGCCATTGTAGTCAGGGAATAATGCCAGACATTGGAATTTCACACTTCTTACTATGTAAAAAATAGGAACAGTATGCTAAGAGTGTTTTGGAGGTGAAAAGAGTGTCAGATAGAGTGATGTTTATGAAGCTGGAAATCGATGGTGTAATGATGAATGTTGTTAGTGCATATGCTCACAAGCTGGGTGTGCGATGGATGAGAAAGAAAAATTTTGGAGTGAGTTGGATGAAGTGGTGATGACTGTACCCAAGGGTGAGAGAGTGGTGATTGGAACAGATTTCAATGGGCATGTTGATGAACAGAGGGGATGAGGAAGTGATGGGTAGGTATGGTGTTACGCAAAGGGATGCAGAAGGTCAGATGGTAGTGGATTTTGTGAAAAGGATGGACATGGCTGTGGTGAATACATATTTTAACAAGAGGGAGGAGCATAGGGTTGAAATACAAGAGTGGAGGGAGATGCACACAGGTGGGTTATATCTTATGTACAAGGGCCAGTCTGACAGAGATTGGAGACTGTAAAGTGGTGGCAGAGGAAAGTGTATTTAGGCAGCATAGGATGGAGGTTTGTAGGATGACATTGGTGATCAAGAAGAGGAGGAGGAGTGTGAGGGCAGCACCAAGGATCAAATGGTGGAAATTGAAAAAGTGTAATTGTGATGTGGAGTTCATGGAAGAGTTAAGACAGGCACTGGGTGGCAGTGAAGAGTTACCGAATAGCTGGGTAACTACAGCAGAGCTAATAAGGGAGATGGCTAGAAAGGTGCTTGGTGTGACATCTGGAAAGAGGAAGGAGGACAAGGAGACCTGGTGGTGGAATGAGGAAGTACAGGAGAGTATACAGAGAAAGTGGTTGGTGAAGAAGTGGGATTGTCAGAGAGCTGGAGAAAGTAGACAGGAGTATAAGGAGATGAGGTGCATGGCAAAGAGAGAGGTGGCGAAGGCTAAGGATAAGGTGTATGAAGACTTGTATGAAAGGTTGGACACTAAGGTGGAAGAAAAGGACCTGTACCAATTGGCTAGACATAGGGACCAAGCTAGTAAAGATGTGTAGCAGGTAAAGGTGATAAAGGATAATGAGGGAAACATACTCACAAGCGAGGAGAGTGTGTTGAGCAGATGGAAAGAGTACTTTGAGGGGCTGATGAATGAAGAGAATGAGAGGGAGAGAAGGTTGGATGATGTGCAGATAGTGAATCATGAAATGCAGTGGATTAGCAAGAAGGAAGTAAGGTTAGCTATGAAGAGGATGAAGAATGGAAAGGCTGTTGGTCCAGATGACATACCTGTGGAAGCATGGAGGTGTTTAGGTGAAATGGCAGTGAAGTTTTTAACTAGATTGTTTAATGAAATCTTGGAAAGTGAGAGGATGCCTGAGGAATGGAGAAAAAGTATTTTGGTACCAATTTTTAAGAATAAGGGTGATGTGCAGAGCTGTAGTAACTACAGAGAGATTAAATTGATCAGTCACAGCATCAATTTATGGGAAAGAGTAGTGGAAGCTAGGTTAAGAATGAAGGTGATGATTAGTGATCAGCAGTATGGTTTCATGCCAGGAAAGAGCACTACAAATGGAATGTTTGCTCTGAGAGTGTTGATGGAGAAGTACAGAGAAGGTCAGAAGGAGTTGCATTATGTCTTTGTGGACTTAGAGAAAGCGTATGACAGGGTGCCTAGAGAGGAGTTGTGGTATTGTATGAGGAAGTCGGGAGTGTCAGAGAAGTATGTAAGAGTGGTACAGGATATGTATGAGAGTAGTGTGACAGCGGTGAGGTCTGTGGTGGGAGTGACGGATGTGTTTAAGTTGGAGGTGGGATTACATCAAGGATCAGCTCTGAGCCCTTTCTTATTTGCAATGGTGATGGACAGGTTGACAGACGAGATCAGACAGGAGTCCCCATGGACTATGATGTTTGCAGATGACATTGTTATCTGTAGTGAGAGTAGGGAACAGGTGGAGGAGACCCTGGAGAGGTGGAGATATGCTCTAGAGAGAAGAGGAATGAAGGTCAGCAGGACTAAGACAGAATATATGTGTGTGAATGAGAGGGAGGATAGAGGAATGGTGAGGATGCAGGGAGTATAGGTAGTGAAGGTGGATGAGTTTAAATACTTGGGATCAACAATTCAGAGTAATGGTGAGTGTGAAAGAGAGGTGAAGAAGAGAGTACAGGCAGGATGGAATAGGTGGAGAAGAGTGTCAGGAGTGATTTGTGACAGACGAGGATGAAAAACTGACACCATAAAAAGCACAGCAGTCACCCATTCACTCCTACAAAAAAATTGCAGTGCAGTTAATTTCAATGAAGATGTGTGTGTGTGTGTGTGTGTGTGTGTGTGTGTGTGTGTGTGTGTGTGTGTGTGTGTGTGTGTGTGTGTGTCTGTGTCTGTGACTGTGTGTGAGTGTGTGCGAGCGTGTGTGTGTGTGTGGGCTAACACTTTGCATAAAATGCTAGGGAAAGAAATCTGCATTGGGCAGTTAGTGTGAGAATGTTTTTTTTTTCTGAATCCTAGGGAGTATGTTTTGTTTAGCTGAATTTTGCAAGATGTGTAGGTGATGCTCTGAGTTCTGAGTAAAATACATCTCTGACTTTTTGTACTGCAGTGGTAAACTGTTAATTTATTTCAGATTTTTTTTTAGGAAATACCAAGAGCAATTATACTGCAGAAGGTTACAAGCTGCTCTAGACTGCAGTGTACATAGAAAAACCCGGTAATGTGAGAGATAGCAGATTATACAATGAGAGATGAGTGTTAGAGGTTTGAAGAGGATCCAGTTGTTTTCTCAGTGTCTTGTTCTTTGTGCATGGAAGGGGCTTACAACAGAAAATTCTTGTTTTGTTTACACCCATTTTTTTTGCTAAGTGCCACGTAAGTTGACTTGTCATGATCAAATAGACTTAGCTGAAATTAGATTCAATAGTATGCCTTATATGTGTCTACAGGTACTGAAAAATATACAAGAAAGTTGCAGAGATGTTACTTTGTCTATTATTTACTAAAATTTGTTGTTGTTTGTCTTTCGGCATTTCCAGGTTAGGTGTCGCCACAGCAGAACTCCGGTCCGCTAATGATTGGCAGTAGACTTTCACAAACGCCGAGGTGCCAGCTCGACGTTCAACCTTCGACGAAGACATGCTCATTTATGCATGTCTTTCGAACACCCACCCAACCGCGGGGAGGACATGCAGACTCCACACATAAGGCACTCCCCACACTCCAGCCGAGAATCGAATGGGAGAACCACTTGCTGTGAGGCAACAACGCTACCGTTGCACCACTGTGGATGTCATCCATTAAATTCTAGTGGATTAAGAATAATTAAAAAAATAAACAAACAGGGTGCCATATCATAAGAATGAAAAACAAGCTGATATACATGTTTTTGATATATATATATATATATATATATATATATATATATATATATATATATATAGTTAGATAGATGCAGATATATACTGTAGTCCTGAATGATGAAAGAAGGGACAGCAAAAGGTGGTTAGTCCCAACCATTCAAATATCTGGATATTTAGCCCAGTCTGTCCTGTCCTTTGCTGCAGACTGGAACTTGTCTGTGTACCAAATAAGAAAATAAATTATTGTCTGCTTTAAATGAAAGATTGCTGTCTTCAGAGACCTGAGTCATTATCAGGTATCTAAAAACAAATATGAAACACCAGATGAAGCTTAGTGACATAAGTGGATACGAATATGTATGGAGCTGTATAAGCAGCTTTGTATTCCAGACTTCGTAGTGATATTATACCACCTAAGAATTTAAACGATAGCACAGTTTCTGTGGATGTAGACACATGCTAGCAGTAGTTCAGTGTCCTCATAAGCTGGTCTATGAATGTATATTTCTCCACTTAATATGCAGCTAGTGTCATAGGACCCATCAATACCCTTTATTCCTATAGGCAAGGACCATGCAGAAAATCTGAGACATCCTTTTGTGGAGTATGATTGTTTTCTCCAATGTATTTGATGATTAAGGACAAATATAGAACATTTTGTGAGCCAGTATTTAATACTCCAGGGGAGATTCAGCTACTTTGGACCTTGACCCTTTCCTGCGGCTCTTTTCTGCACTTCGATGCAACCACGAGTTAATAACTACAGGCCCCAGTGTGGCCTATGGGTCAGATTAATCTGACAGAGTAATGTCACATGCTTGATCTGTGTCATTCTTGATTGACTCTTCATATGGATAGCAGTTTCAGTTATCATCTTTTGCAAGGTAAAGCTAGTATGATTTCTACAAGGTTTCAGATTCTCTTTTGTGAAGTGTTTGTGGTTTTGCTTTATGATTTGCTTTATCCATATTATAGTTTTACTTATTAATTAGCTAATTAATTAATGTATTAATTCATTTATTCATTAATTTATTTTTTACATTTGATTACTGGGAAAATCTGGTGCAAATAGTATACAGGAAAGAAAACATATTTGATAAGACAAAAGGAGTAAAATAAAATCTGCATTTTCATATAATGTAAAACGTTTTGCATTCATACTGCAATCTGCAGTACATAGAGTTTCTTTCTCACTGCATTATACCAATAAGTGAGGATTACATGTGTGTAAATTTCATTTAGAATCAAGAAAGAACAAAATAGTCATGCAGACAATATACAGGGTTGATTTTCTATTGCTGTTTACAGACTTAGTACTCATTACAGCAATTAACAGTGGTGAATATTTGTAAAGATTTCACTTTTAGATTAAAAAAAAATAATCTGTTAAGATTATTTTATAATAATGCAGTAAGAGGTGCAGTTTATTGTAATAATACATTTATATCAGCAAAAAATATTTTACAATTGTTTTGAGTGGGAAAGAGTGGGCAAGATACTGGTCCATAGGAAAAGAAATAGGATAGGAGACTGTATGGGAGATTGTTACTGTATTAATTAGGTAGAAGGTGGGGGGGGGGGGGTCTAGCCTGGAGAAATGCAGGAGCACAGTCAGCAGTCTGCTTGTTATTTTTAAGCTGTGGTTTAAAGGATTTTAGATTATCCATTTGCCTGACAGGGATAGAACTCTATTTCCTGGAGATGTATTTGGAGAATAGGGAGTCCTCCAGGGTGTTGTCTTTGTTGGTTATAAGTAGTTATTGTTTCTTTATGGAGTGCAGAATTTTATTAGTGGGTATTACATGACTACAGTTATTACTTATTGGCCCTGATCTTGCTTGACCGGTCGGTACATTACTTAAGATAAATTAAATAATAATAATAATATATATATATATATATTTTCTATCACATTATTTGTGCATAAAGCTGATCCTAAGTAACCAATGCAATATGTAAAATAGTTAGCTGATTTAGAAAAGATATAAATGACTTGGTTTGGAGGACAGACCGTGTGAATGGATTTATCACTTAGTTCTCAACCTTCCACCTCCAATATGTAGAACGCTACCACACATATTGTGGAACAAATGGGCAAAATGTAGACCACTTACTAAAGATTTGGTAACACCTTCAATTAGGGATCTCACATAGTAGTTAAAATATGTGACTTTATAGTTATTACAAGCTATTTTTATGAATATGACAGTGTTTTTCATTGCACTATACTATGAAACATATGTTGTATGTTTTTCTCATTACATTTTTTTCACTCATGTTTTGTGGTGTCACATGATACTTTGTAATTTAAAATATATGTACTTGATTTTTGAAAGATTGTGATTGTAGAGCTTTTCTCCCCAGGCTTCCACAGAAAATGGTTACCTTCTGGCCCAGTCGGACCTTCACAGTAAGCAAACACATAAAAAAATTAATAACATTTACCAAGGATAATTGTTATATAAAGGACAAACAAAAAAAAATAAATTAACACTAAATATGTTACAGCTGCTTCCAATGTGGAATAATGTGGACCATTAATATGAAAAATAAGAAATAGTTTTCATAATGAGGTACACTAAAGACATATTATTTAGCACTTACATTGCATGTGATAATGGTGAGGCAAAGGAGCCTGGGAAAAGACCTTAGGTCTCTTAAATGGTTTTCCACGAAGGTGGCACAACTGTTAGTGCTCCCCACATGTAATACATGTTTTAAATTCATCATGTAGTAGGTTTGTGTTATCTCAATCAATAGTCATATTTATTTTCCTGTTTTCTAAGTGCAGATCACTGGTTCCACTGAAGTCACCTTTACTGTCCTTATAATGGGATACCCAGCAAAATATTCTATTCAAAATGTGTGTGTGTGTGTGTGTGTGTGTGTGTGTGTGTGTGTGTGTGTGTGTGTGTGTGCTTGTGGGGTGGTTTTGATAAAATGATGCATGAACTGCTAGGCAGAACTCAAATGCAGTCAAGTCTGACAGTGGCTAATATGTGATTCAGAGACATGCTAATGAGCCAACAATGATGTCTTTCTTACTGCAGCCATACTTGCCTCTGAATTGTATTTTCTTAAAATTGTGCTAATTGACCAACCCATATTGGGCAATTAAAATGGACAGAATTATTTTTTTAAATACTAGTCAACATTTTAAATTTTGCAGAATTTTACCAAAATGTCTATATGAAGCTGTGCTGTGCTAACTAAAACACATTTCACATTCTGACTTGTCCTATAGTAGTAAACTGATACTTTCTTTCAGCTGTATTATGGCAAGAAAATGCCAGGAGCCAATCATACTCTAGAAAGTTATGGGCTGCTGTCAACTGCAATGTGCATAGGAAAAATTCAGTAATGAACAGTATACCAAATTATATACAGACAGACTGCGTGGTTAACATGTGAAGAGGATCTGGTGGTTTTCCCAAAGTCCATCTGACTGTAGATTACTTGGTTGAAACCAGTTTCCTAAATAAATCTATATTTGAGTTCACTTTGTTCTTTTCTTCAAGATATGTGTGTGTGTGTGTGTGTGTGTGTGTGTGTGTGTGTGTGTGTGTGTGTGTGTGTGTGTGTGTGTGTGTATATGTGTGTGTTTGTATCTATATGTGCTCAAGAGGATGTGCTCATTTGTGTGTGTGTGTGTGTGTGTGTGTGTGTGTGTGTGTGTGTGTGTGTGTGTGTGTGTGTGTGTTTGTCTGCCTGTGCCTCTGTGGGGTCGTGTGTGTGTGTGTGTGTGTGTGTGTGTGTGTGTGTGTGTGTGTGTGTGTGTGTGTGTGTGTGTGTTTGTATCTATATGTGCTCAAGAGGATGTGCTCATTTGTGTGTGTGTGTGTGTGTGTGTGTGTGTGTGTGTGTGTGTGTGTGTGTGTGTGTGTGTTTGTTTGTCTGCCTGTGCCTCTGTGTGGTTGTGTGTGTGTGTGTGTGTGTGTGTGTGTGTGTGTGTGTGTGTGTGTGTGTGTGTGTGTGTGCATGTAGTCATCTGTCTTTCCTTCTATGTATGTATCTGCAGGAACTACAGATATGTGTATCTTCTTGGGTTTTGTTGCAGAATCTATAGAAAATGTTTTGGGTTGAACTTTTACTTACTACACAAAAGTTTCTTATGTTGCATAACTGATATGTCATATGGTAGTTCTCCACAAAGTAATCATCCAAGCCTTACTATATGCTCATTTTTTCTTTTGTTCTATCATCCAAAGAGCTAACTGAATCTAGTTTCTTTTAAATGCAGTCTGTTCCTTATTGATTATTTCCTTTTGAAAACAGAAATGTTAATGTCTCACTCTCTTCTCTTCATTTAAAAGACTGCGCAGTGACCCATTTTACTTATCAATATATATTTTAATATATATGTGCCTTATCTTTTACTAAGTTTTTATCTATAGGAAGTACAGATACTTACATATTTGTGGTACTGTGCCTTGCTGCTCATGTTAAGTTTTAGAAAAAAAACATTTGAAATGTACTGTTCCTAAAGTTGCCATGTGTAGAACAAGCTTAATGTAAACCATGAACATCCTACTAGGTAATTGATTATATGCACAATACAGGATATTCGTTTTTTAGATAAGCCCTTTAATAAACACATCCTCCTCAAATGTGTTATTAGGTTTTATTGAAGACATGTTCTGTTTGGATTTTTATTAATAATTTAATTTTAATGAAACTTGTGACTAATGGTATTTAAATTTTTAAGCTTTTTAGTAGCTTATACTCTCTCAATGACTAGGCTTATCTGAGATTCCATATGCTGCTGTTTGCTGATGATTCATGGTGATTCATGCTGTCCTAATAAAATAGTAATGCCTGCACTGCAGTGGCTTGGAGTTATTTCTTTCTGTGGTTACTGCTTTTTTTTTTTTTATTTGTGGGCAATTTCTAGTGCTGGAATTATGTCACACATCTTTTTATGCCCTTCTTGGTGGTACTTTCAACTCACTGAGCTTTATTGTGGCATAATTAACCTAATTTATCTGGTTAGGTAGCCAAGTGAATTTCTTCTTCTGTGACAGCCACTTTCTGATAAAAAAAATAAGAGGTGATATAATACTGAAACACAGAGCATTAGTTCATAGAACAAAATGGAAAGTAAATATTGCCACTTACAGATAAGATGGCGACAACTCAGTGTTTGCAGGGTCAAAGCTGGTCAATAGATGGTTACATTGTAAGCTAGATACTTTGTTGCAGTTCATTTATTCATTATGAATTCTTGACTGGATAATGCTAACTATATATTTTTTACTGCTCAAGTGAAGTATAGAAATAGAAAAGCATTAGATCGATCATCATACCTGATTCTACTGGTGATCAGAGATTGGATTTAGAAGTTTCTTTCTCCAAATAGACAGAGTTATTGCTCTGCTGCTGTTTGGAATTTTCAGGTCAATAAGACATATGATACATAAAAACTTACTGGACTATAAATTAATCATTAGGTAAGAGAGGCAATTTTATATTCCACCATTACAGTATTGTTCATGCATTGCGGTAAGAGTTAAATATTTAACCAAGCAGCAAAGTTTTCCCTGACATGGAGGGTATTTTTTGAGTAATTCTTCATTAAGCAGGACGTTTTATCTTTCATGAC
Organism: Protopterus annectens; assembly: GCF_019279795.1. Classification (NCBI taxonomy): domain Eukaryota; kingdom Metazoa; phylum Chordata; order Ceratodontiformes; family Protopteridae; genus Protopterus; species Protopterus annectens. Next base: position 1,290,378,652 of record NC_056745.1, read on the forward strand.
TAAAGTTTCCATGATAAACCTTTTTAGACACTCTAGTCAGTAGTTTAAAATGCTGCCTCACATGCCCCACAGCTGTCTCACCATGCACCCCCTAAAATATTTGGTACATAAATAAAAATTTAAGGTTAAACAAATTAATTGAAATATATCTGGGCATTGCCTTGGTCCATTACTACAGTTATTTGGTAAAAGATGCAGTTGCTAAGTAATTTTCTGCATTTGGTGTCACTGCTATCTTCATAGGGAAGAACAGATTGCTCTTCACTTGATATGAATGAATGAATGAATGAATGAATGAATGAATGAATGAATGAAAGGTGAATTAAAGAACAAACTCCAAGAAGTAATAGTAATGTATTATGGATGAACCAAACAATGAAGCTTATACTATTGGCCTGTACTATTACAGGTTTGTCAGAAATAAGTCTATCTCCAGTCATGTTCACAACTGTACACTTCCAATAACACCTTTGGACTGTCGTTGTGATACTACAGTTAATATACAGAAAAAAATGTCCATGCTACTTTTTTATTATGGGCTTGATTTCCAGGTGCTATCACTCATAGTTTGTAAAATGTGTATGCCAATAAGGCATTAGGTACTATTCAAGCTAAATTTGACTAAGAGCAATACTGAATCACAATAAATGCATTGAGAATATAACATCATATTTGTTTGTGAAAATGTTCTACTTATGATTGTCATCCAGCATCCCACAGAATAGCCCACAGGTGCCGATATATCTTTTGAAATACAGAAGACATATCAGCATTAACTAGCAGTTTATGGAATTGCTTTTGAACATTTGAAAATACACTGATCAGCACACATAGCCAACTCAACATTTCATTCCATTTCATTTCTGTGCCTTCTGTTACACAATGCAGTTGCATAGCTTATCCATCATTGCTCATAAACTGGTACACACAAGGTCTCAATTGGGCATGAGTTCCCTACCATCTTTCCTATTATCCTTGAGTATACATGGCAGGAGATGGTAATGACATGGACATTTTATAAATTTGAATGCATCAAGTATATATGCAGTAGTCACACAACTCTTTGACAAATGTGTTTAGTACTGATAACACACACGTATGGCTTTACATTCATATGTGGATGTGACAAATTTTGTACTATTTGGCAATATGGATGGAATATGATTTGTTAAAATTACATGCCATTTATAATATTTTCTGTGCTGTCTCTACCCACCCTATTTCTCTTTTTTATATTTTTAACTTGATATGTGGACCATAATTTCTACTACAACATGAATCACCACCAGCACAGGGAGCAAAACCAGCCAGCAGGGATTGATCCATCATCCTGAAACAGGCAGCAGTGGTGGTAACACTACAGGCAGGACAGACACCCAAAACTTCTTGGTCACAACCTGTCAGCATTGCCTCTACAACTCCTGCACTACCTACTCAACCTGTGTCAGGTAGCTTTGCCCTCAGGGCAGGTGCTCTGGTGACAGTGGAGTTGATGATTCTGTCACTCCTCAAGAGCTGGCAGGACTGATGGAGGATATCATGGAGAGGGGCTTTGGTACTTGCATTGGAAGGATTGAAAAAGTCCTACATCAAATAGCCAAATCAATGCACCATCTGGAACTACCTATGGTATCTACAACAAGAGACAACAATGGGAGGGTCAGAGGGAGACTAAATTCTCACTGTACTCATTCTGGACAATGATGCACATCTAAAGTCCCTTACCTATCCCCAATCATGGTGTTCCCCCAACCTGTTGTACGTATCACCATCCCTGTATGTCTTGTATGTCCTGTATGTTTTCCACTGCTACCTACCTACCTCACCTACCTATCCATCTTATTCTGAATTATTTTCCTCAACATTCCTCTCTGTCCAAAAAAAATAAAATAAAATAAAAGGGCACATGTTTCACAAAAAAAAAATCAGTCTTGCTAGTGTGTCCTATTTATGTCACAAGCAAAATTTAAATCCATGGATCTAGTTGTTCTGATGCTGTTCATTTTGTAGATGTGCAAAACGTTCATCTGAGCTCAAACTGAGGATGCATTGTATGCCAGGCATAGATCACCTGTCAGTAACCTGCATGAGACAGAGTATAGACATAGGGCTTTAAGGAGATCCATATAAGACAATGAGTTTATACCTAGATTCTCCCAGTAAGGAACCTTTTGTGTGTATTCCAGCTGTCTCATATGTCTGGTGAGGTACATGTTGAAGGGGGCATTATACTCAAAGATAGGTCTGTTTAGGGCCAAATAAAGTGGCACCGTGACTTCCTTGGACCTAGATGTCATGCCTTTACTTATAAGTTGGGAGACAAAGAATGATTTTCTTACTACCTTGGCCACATGTTGGTCAAAGCCAGACTACTGTTTATCTATGTTCCCCGATCTTTTACTACTTGTTCAACTCTAAAGGGTGTCTTATCAATGCATCAATGCAGTAATTAGCCTGGGTGATATTTTTCATTAAAGGCACTACAATGCATTTCTTGGCATACAGTTTTAATCCATGACTTTGGAACCAGTCATTTGTCTGTGGTAGACCCTCTTTGTCATGGGGGAAACTATGATAACTCCCAATTTGCAGTCATCTGTGAACTTGGTCAGCCAAAGGCCCTTGACATTAGCCTTTACCTCCAAGAAGTGGATGTTAAATAGGAGCATCCCAGCATGAGAACTGAGGTATCCCAGTGGTGACTGGTCTCTTATTGGACGTAGTATCACCAATCCTGACTTCCTGGGTCCTGTTTGTGAGCCAGCTGGAAATTCAATGAGTTATGTAGGGGTTTATGCCCAGTTTAGTGAATTTGTCAACAATACCTGTGTGAAGTATTGTATTGAATATCTTAGCCAGGTCCAGGTTGGCAGTATGCATCATTTTCATTTCATCCATTGCCTTGGTGACTTTCTCAAAGAAGTTGTCAAAGTTTAGGGGGTTTAGGAGTTATGACCTTCCCTTGACAAAGCCATACTGAGTTGGGTCCAGTGTCTAAAGGTTGCCTATGTCTTTGTTGATCATTTCAATGATGATTCATTCCATGGTTTTGCATATTAGACTAGTTAGACTAATGGGTGTGTAATTTCAGTTGATGACCCTTGTGAAGTGGGATAACCATTGCAGTCCTCCATTCTTATGACACAAAGCCTGTTTTTAGGCTGTGGTTGAAAAGTGACTCAAGTGGTCCTGATAGGTCACATTTCCAGCTATTAGACGACATCCCAGGATACTGTGAGACCGACTGAGGCTGTGTTTTTGTCTTAGCAAGTGCCACCATGGCGTGCTCCCTGTTAATAGTTGGGGGGTTATTCTAGTATGTATTTCAAGTGAAGAGGCTAGGAGGAGTAGGGGATGAAGTATGAGCTGAATTTGTCAGCCAGCAAATTTGCTATGTCACTTTGCTCAATGAAGGTGGCACCATTGACCACTAGTTCAACACACTGATGTGGGCTGCCTTTGAGGTTTTGGATATAGTTTTAGAAGGCCTTGTGGTTGTCTTCAGCCTGTGAGGCTATCTTGACTCATAATTGTCCTTGGACTTAATTAGTCCTCTTAGTTTCCTGTTTAGTATAATTAGAGAGATATCATTATGGGAGTTGCTCTTTCCAATTTTAGCCATGAGGATTGAGCTTACTTCTAGTAGGTACAATAGCCTCTATATAGCCATTAACAATCTGCTTCAGGGTTTCTGTGAACATGTACATACATTGCTGTGAACTCAGGGTTGGCAGGGTCATTGGATTTTGACAGACTATCCCTTAATAGGATGCAGTTTGGTTTGGTATAGTTCCTAATTGTTACAAGGCTTATTGAAGTTGCTGAGTTGATTTTTATTTCGAAGAACATAGCTTTGTGTTTCAACCTCACTAGTGAGGATGTGACACAGGGGAGAGTGCAGCATTTTTCCATATTGCTGACTACCAGGTCCAGTATGTTTGAACCTTTGGTGGGTGTACAGAGTATTTGGTCAGGATATTTGCATTAATAAAATATAGTATTCATTATGCCTGTGAGTATGAGGCATTCCCATTCTATAGAGGGATAGTTAAAGTATCCTATGAATAGGATGCTTGATTTAATTTTAAGTATATCCAGTAGATGTAGATGCAAGCTATGGGAATTTAGGGGCATGCAGTGTGACCTACAGCTTGTTAGGATATGGTATGCGCCTTTGACTTTGGTGATTTGTACATGGATAAAGTCCAGAGCACCATCCTGTTTAATCAACCTAGAGTTATGCATGTTGCAAATATACATTGAGACTTCTCCACCTCTTGCCCCTGTCTGTGCAGCTGATGGTCTGAATGTGTGGAAGGCACTGAAACCTTGCACTACCAGAGTACTTTCTGTGGATTTAAGTCATGTTTTTGTAATGGTAAAAAAGTCTATATTTGCCAGAGTGAGGAGAGCTTGTAGGGTGTGGAGTTTCTTGTTTAGGTTCCTAGCATTGAGCAGTAACATATTTAGGTTTCTTTGGGTTTTATTTGCTGTGTTGGTAGGTTTGTGAATTTGGCATGGTGTTAAATAGGCTCTAAGGAGGTGGATCAACTTTTAGCCAATATTCAGAAACCAAGGAGAGGCAGGTGCAGACCATCCTTTGCAAAGCAATATGGTTTGTTTTCCATGTTCTGCAATGCTAACAAATATTGAATTCCTCTGAAATGACACCAGAAACTAAGCCAACTTTTGTAGTCAATTATTTTTTGTTCATGCTATGGTATCATCCTTGGTAAAGGAAGAATGCTGCTCAATTCAAGGCACATACCTGCCTGAGACACATATTCAGAGAGATCAAAGATGTCTCTCTTCATATAGTCCGGGGAAGTTGTTTTCTGGTCATTAACACCCACATGGACCATGATAGGATCATGCTGGTACCTGTGGTGCAATGACTTGAGTGTGCGCATAACTTGGCAGATCCTGGCTTCAGAAAAGCAACTAACCATTATCTTCTCCTTGGCAGTCTGATGAGTCTGGCATTTGTGGGTCCTACAATGGAGTCTCCTATGACAAGAGTCTTGGTTAATGTGTTTGCATGCCTTATGGGTTTTGCTCTTGGGACTCCACTGGGTGTAGGTGCATGTGTGCTGTTTGGTGTTGGTTTTGATGAATGCTTTAGAAATTGCTGAGGATAGGCATTGCCTTTTATAAGTGTACAAGGACTTTGAGGTTTAGGAAGGTTGATTTTAGTGCCTCAACGTAAGTTGGTCTATGTGTGTGGTGGTCACTGTGTATGGTGAATGTAGTTTGTGTTCTTGACAACTTTATTTGTATGCAAGAGTTTTGCCTCCAGTGAAATTGTTTATGTGCATTCCTTGCATACTGTGTTTGTTTTTTTAAGGATTAAATGGTTCTCTGCAAACATAAGACAATTACTACTGTGTGTCAGGATATTCATATCTGCCCAGCTGGCTATGGAGACATTTGGAAATTGCATACCCATGCTCTCTGGATCTGTATTTGGATGTGCTACTGTAGGTCATGGACTGAGTTATGCAGAGGTCTCCTTGGCTGTTGTGTGGGATTTGTCACTAGACAAGTTTAGAGAGTGCTACAATTTGATAGTAATGCTGTTTAATATGCAAACTAGCTGTTCTAAGCTTGCCTCTGTGCAATGAGTTGGTTTTAGCCTCAATAAGTTGCACGTTTCAGTTTTAAAGGAAGTCTTAATCGTAAAATTTACTTTCTGGGCATTTGTGTCGATACAAGGCACTGCTAACCTCATGATGTTATAACACAAAGAAAGATTGCTTGTGAGTGTAATTCTACAATAAAACAACTTAAATAAACTACACTGATAAGGCATTTTCAAGTATTAAGGACATTTGAAAGATTTAATGGCAAAATCAACAAATAAAGCAAAAATAAAGCAGTAGCACTCTAAACAGTGAACCAAAGTGCAAAACAATAAAATAAATCTCTTGCTGAAGATGGAGCAGGATTAATTTAAGACCCCTTCAGAGTATGTTGAGGGCACCAAACAAATGGGAGCTCTGGGAAATGAGCAGGAGATGATTTGAAGTAAAGGATGTTTACTCAAGTGCAATACTGGTTTACTAGGTGGGTATGTAGTATTCCAGATATATGGAAAACAATGGGTAGGAAAGTACTTAAATAGGTTACACAACATACAATAGCAATTAAAGGGGGGGATGACTTTGGAAGTTAGCTGACAATAATGGGTGGAAGCCAGAGATGCAGCCTTTTAAAAGCTGGTTAGAAGTTCAGGAAGTTTTAAGTTAATGTTTCAGTAGTGGTGGGGAAAACTCAAAGAATGGGGAAAAACAGTAGCAAGGTAAAAGAGAGGCACTGGAATGCAACTTTAAGCAGGTATATACAGATGCAAAAAGTACTGAAGCCCAAATCCTGGAACATAATTCATAATATTGCCACTGCTGTAATCCCACCACAGACTATGGCACCAGACTACTGGAATGCAACTTTAAACAGGTATACAGAGTTATAAAACGTACTGAAGCACAAATCTTGAAATATAATTTACAATACTGCCACTTCTGCAATTCAACCACAGTTTAAGGCACAAGCCTATGCAGAAATTTACCAGTAACTCTGCAATAAATGAATAAATGGTTATCCACTATCCTCATACTGTTTCTGTGTATATTCTCCTGTTATGTACTTTACCCTTCCCTGAATTCATTTCTAGCCTCACTCATAATTGCCTTCGCTAGTGCACCTGGCTTATTTTACTGTCTTCAGACCCTTACATATTAATGTTTTTTTTATTTTTTGCCTTGCTTTTAGCTGCTAGTAAGACCTCCCCCCTCCAAATCCCCTCTCTATTGTAGCTTATTTTAGCCATACAGCACTGGGTTTGCTTCAAGTAAATCTACTTGTGTAGTTTGAGGCCAGTGTCCTTTTGTAAGCATACTCTGCTCATATTGTATTTATTTATTATTTATTTATGGTGACTATACCTTTAGAAACATTATATCCTTGTCTCTCAAGCTAGATTTTCACTACCTTTTTCTGATTGTTTTTCTGAATTCATCTTGACTAGGGTGCTAGCCCCGCTCCATTCACCCTCACTATGCAAGGGCTCACTTTGCTCCCCTACCCTACCCCCATTCCCACCCACCCCATTACAATTACCTTTATACCTAACTATCCCTCCCCTTCCTGTCCCACTAGCCACTACAATTCAACTTCTTGCCTATTGCCACAACCACCTTACTAATCTGTCAGTCTTGTCAACACCACTTCCTCTATACCACTGTCTCTACCTACTCTATCTGACCATATTTTATTCCAACATGTATTATTTTCTAATATCTTCTACACTACTCCTTATTCTCTCTATCTCTACCTCTTACCACTCCAATCTCTCTGACCCACTCCTATGTTCACCAACTTCTCACTCATACAACATATATCCAACTACTTCATCTTTTACTATCTCCCCTAATCTCTTTACTACATCTACCTCAAGTCTATATAAACTATCCATAATACAGGTTTTTAAACCTTCCCAGAAAGCTAAGTTAAAACTATACAAACTCCATCTAGCATCTACTACACACTCTCTCTTAACTAAAAAACTACTTTGTTCTGGAGATAGCCATCCCAACCCTGGCCCATCTTCTTCTCTCCCACCCTCACTCTCCCCAAAACTACCTCTATACTGCCCCCACCTTACTCATCTAACAGTCACCAACCTCTGTCACAACAATCATCTCCATCCAAATACTTAACTATTTACTCATTGAATATTCAGAGTCTAGCAAATAATGTTACTGAACTGCACTCATGGATAGCTCTCAATACCCCTCACATACTCTCTATATCTGAAAACTGGCTCAAGCCACAAATCTCAAATAGTGAAATACTCCCACCAGGTTATAATATCTTCCAATCTGATAGACCTGTAAAAAAGGGGTGGTGTGGCCATCCTCTACTCAAACAACCTTAACTTCTCATCTTACCCTTCCCCAATTCCTGACTTGCTCCCAGCTGAAATCATCATCCTTAACTGCGTTCTGAATCCCCACAAAAAACTTGCAATTGCCTCTATCTACCTTCCTTCCTTTTAGTAACAATCTTCCCATTCTTGAAAACATCCTATCCTGGTTCTCTCACAACATACCATATGAGACACTTATCCTTGGTGATGTCAACATTGATTGGTCCAAACTCACAACTGACTCCCCCCAACTTAGTATCCACCTACACAGCTTCCACCAACTAATAACATCTCCCACTTGCTTCCATAAAAATTCCACCTCCAGCTCCATCATAGACTGGATCCTTACCAATTTCCCCAACCAATACCACAATCCCACCACCTTACATGACTCCCTCAGTGATCCTCTCCCTACCACCATCTTAAGACACTACTCCCATATTCCTAAACCACACCTTTTCAAAGACTGTTGAAAACTATCGACTTTCAATCCATCCCAATTTAACTCCGTTCTCCACAACATAGATTGGTCCATCCTAAAACACCTCCCCCTAAATGATGCTGTAAGCACTTTCAATAGCATCTTCATAAGTACTCTAAACTCCTTAGCTCCCTCTAGGAAGATCAGAGTAAAATCAAATCATGCTCCCTGGCTCTGCAAGGAGACTAGGTCCCTTATGAAGCAAAGAGATAGTGCTTGGAAAACCTGGACTGAAACTAAACAACCACCTTTTTTTCAAAAATACAGGCAACTGAGGAACCTTGCAAAAAAACATACAACAAATGACAAAAAGTTATACTGTAGCTCTGCTCAGCTTAACAATAAATTCAATCCTCAAAAATTTTGGTCAACACTCAACAACATTCTCTATCCTTGAAAGCCCTCTAATCCCTCCCCATAACCTAACTCTTCCTCTCAGGAAACAGCTACCCTCCTGAATAAACACTTTATCTCTTACATCCAAAATCTGGTAACCTCTAAGCCAAACTCTTCTTTGACACCCACCCTTCCAAGTCCCACTAACACAACTTTGTTTTCTTTTGAGCCAGTTCCCATTACTTACATCAAATTTCTACTACTCAAGCTAAAACCTTGCTCTCCTTCCACTGACAATCTGTCTCCTACATTGCTCATACTTGCTGCTGACTCAATTGTCTATCCTATATCTATACTAATTTATCGATCTATTCTAGAATCAACTGTCCCCACCCTTTGGAAATCTTTCTTTACTATCCCTCTTCATGAAGGTGGAAACTCCACTGACCCCTCAAACTACCGACCCATTGCCATTCTGCACCCCGTCTCCAAGATATTAGAAAAATGTATTCACTCACAGTTTCTCAATCACCTCCTCACGCACCACTTACTTACCCCTACACAACATGGATTTCATCCTCACCACAGAACCACCACTGCCCTCCTCTCCTTCACTCATATCATTGCAGATGCCCTAGACAACAATAAACTCATTTCCTTTCTCTTCCTAGAGCTCTACAAAGCCTTCAATACTGTCTCTCATCCCCTACTACTATCTAAACTCGCAAATCTCCACCTATCCCCCTCCGCACTTGCCTGGTTTAATAGTTACTTATGTGGCAGGGAACAATCTTTCAAATGGCTCTCATCCTCCTCACCTTTTCTTCCCATCTCCACTGGAGTTTTCCAAGGTTCCATCTTGAGACCCCTTTTGTTTAACATCTTCACCAATGATCTTTACACCTCTTGCAAAAAATCCTCCCTTATTTAGTATGCCGACGACTCTACACTTATATCATTCTCAAATAACATCCTTGAACTACACTCCCTGACCCAACAAGCCCTACTATCCACTGAACAATGGCTCTCTCACAACCTACTGATCCTAAATCCCAAAAAGACCAAACTCCTACTTTTCCTTCCCCGTTCTCTTCATTACAAAACCTCCTTTTTTATTAAGTCTTCGAACAATACAACTATCCAACCTGATACCCACATAAAACTCCTAGGGGTAATTATCGATGATGAACTAAAGTTCAACTTACACATACTCCAGTGTATAACAAAAACAAACCAGAAACTAGGTCTGCTATATCGGAACGAAAAATTCCTAACCCTGAATCTAGACTTACCCTGGGCCAAGCACTCCTCCTCCCCTCCCTCTTATATACCACCCCAGTTCTTACCAATGTCCAGGCTTCCACTCTAAACAAATTCCAACAGACTTACCATAATATAGCCAGATTCATTACTAACTCCCCATACAACTCACACCACTGCATTCCTTTAAACTCTCTTCACTGGCTTTAGCTTCCCCAATTTCTGCTATCTTATCAATTTCATATGCTACACTCTATTCTTTATAAAACCTCCTTCTGTCCATCTCTATCTTCCTAAGTCTCCATCTACATCCCATCCCAGACCCTCCATACTTCTAACCAACAATTACTTGATGTCTACCACCCAAAAAAGGTCAGTAGGCAAACTACTCTACAAACACTCCCTTGCCCATGCTTGGAACAAACTTTCCCTTGACTTACGTTCAATCTCCCACACCTCACACTTTAAAAATGAACTAAAAGCTTATTTTCTCAATTCCAGGACCTGCTCTTGCCATGACCCCACCTAGTCTTCCTTCCCTTTATGTACCCTCAAAAGGACCATACTTAGTATCTCATTACACCTCTCTCTCTCCAATGTGTCTACTATGCATTTGCATAATTTTATACAAACAAAAACATTTTATTGTTGACCTATTGAACTATATCAATGTAAAATTATGTTACTAAGCTTCTTTTTAATGCAACTTTAACTTTATGCATGTAACCCAACATATGTGAATCTTTTTGCTGTAACTGCTATTATATCAATATTGTTTAAAATTGTACTTGTTTAAAAATGTACTACTGGAGCTTTTCTCCTTGGGTCTCCACTGAAAATGGGCCACAAGCCCAGTTGGACAAACCCGGTTAACAAATGTCAATAAATAAATAAATAAATTAAATAAATAAACTGAGGTTAAAATCTAGCAGTAGATCTCAGTCCTACCACAACTGCGAAAGAAGCTACAACATTGACTGAGGCCCAATACTGGGTTTAAAATACAAAAATCTACCTTTTACATGTTATTCCACTTAAGGAACTAGAAGTGCAGTATAATGTATAAACAATGCTTAAATCTTGCAGTAATACATGATCTTCAGACAACCATAAATTAAGCTACAAGACTAAGTTCCCTGAAAAGCTAAAAAAAAAAAAAAAAAAAAAGTGCAAACAGATAACATGGCCTGAGATGACCCATAAAAGAGTTTTTGTCCTCAGCATTTGCATGACGCTTTGCAACTGATGCTTGGCATCATGCACCAATACCAAGTGACAGTAAATGGCATTTCACACCCTATGGCAAAAGCTGAAGATTTTACCTTTGACTGTAGAAATCTGGTTCTCATAGCACAGCTGTGCTAAACTTTGCGGCATTCAAGAAAGCAAGACTATTAACACCATGATGAGGCAGTTATTCTCTGATGTTTCACAGGCTTCAGCATTGATTGTATACCATAGGGGATGCTTCATTTGCCATTGCTGTCATAAAGTCTGATACACACATACTTCCTTACTTCATACTGTTTTCATTGTCCCTTCAAGTATAGAAGATTGACTGCCTGTACTGTAACTTGCCTTGTGGTGTAATCAGTTCATTTTCTAGCTTAGTGATTGTTGAGGTGGAATGGCAAGAGGTTCATTTCAAGAGTTATGCCAAGCATTACTTAAGGTTTTCTTTCTAACAACACTTTCCTTATGAATTAATGCATAGATCTGGTATTCCACCACCAGTATACCACTGTCCCACACCTGCACATACTTTTTCACTTGGAAGTGCAAGATACCTGGAGAAAGCAAAAAGCAATGGCTGGATGAATGCTCAAAACTAGGGACAGATTACAATGATTGCTCCTGTTCACATATGAAGTTTCCATAAGAAAAATGTAGTATTAGCATGCATTATGTGAAGGATATAAAAGTGTGACACACACACACACACACACACACACACACACACACACACACACACACACACACACACACACACACACACACACATTCACACACACAATCACACACACACACACACACACACACACACACACACACACACACACACACACACACACACACACACACACACACACACACACACAGTAGTACATGCTGACTTCAGTCCTCAATGCCTAGTAGAACAATACAGATTGCATGAGGAACACAACAATATTATGATTAAACATCTGGTCCGTCTTCACATACATGGACAGTAAAGAGCTATGCCCATGCATTACCCATATTATGAGCACTTTACTGTAGTAATAAAGTCTGATGTTTAAATGATGACAGAGAATACATTATCACATCACATACAAGTTCTGAAATGGCACGGAATCAGATACATATCTATTGGCTTGTACTTCTTTTTTGCATAATGTTTATAATGGAGCTCCATAAGCCTCTGCTACTTCTCATTCAAACCACAAAGCATAACTATGCATGAGCTAATACTTTGTCATCGATTGCACAAAATCTGCTTACCAACAGTACACTTCAGTAAGCAATATTGACAGAAAGAAAGTAAAGTCAGCGACTTGTATTACTTATGTAGGATTTATTTGCTTATTGTAAACAGGATGTGGTGAGTTTACTGTAATATGATCATAGGTAAGTACTAGACTAACTGGCATCATGGACCATTTTAAGCCTAACCAATTTCCTTTTGGTAGAATCAAACCTTATGCTTCTTGTCTCTGAGGTAAACACTTTGACCATAATACCAATCCCCAACCACTTAAGATTGGCCAGTAGGTAGCCCTGTATTATATCAAGCCCCATGGAAGCATTGGCCTTGAAGGGGGGATGCAGATGCTGGTATGTAATCTGGGAATATTAAAGGGGAGATGGGGTAAAGTTTGAGATACATTTGTCTGCTAATAGATTGGCTATGTCCTATGAGTATGTGATATCATTCACTATTACCTCTGTGGAGTGCTGGGCATTTGGGTTTCTAACATAGTTAAAGAAGGCTTTTTGGTTATTTGCCTAAGTGGCTATTTTGTACCTGATTTCTGGCTTTGGCTGATTTGATCATGGTCCAGAGTTTCCTGTTAAGTTTGGCAAGATCAACTTTTAGCATCATGACAGTTAAATTTATTTTTGCATGCTTTTTTTCTTTTGTCATAGAGCCAGTTTATATTTGAGCTACACCATAGAGGCTTATTATTAAATTTGTCAATGTATTTACTTTGGAGGGGGATAGACTCATTTATATAGCTATTTATATTAGCATAGATTTGACGGAAAAGGATTGTGTAACACATGAGCATGGTGGTCACCAGGTTGAAAGGGGAATTTAGATTTATTCAGGTCATCACTCAGTTTTAGGTTAGCCTTAGTATAATCTCTAGAATAACAAGGAATTGAAAGATGCATTTAACTTCAGTGTTATGGTGAATGTGACTAATTTGTAATTTGATTTGATCAAGGAGGAAGTGACAGTTGTGAGGAGCAAAGCAGTCTCATTTTGGTAAGGGCCAAATCCAGGATTTTACAGAATGCCAGCCATCTCTCTGCATTCAATTTCTTATAGACTGTTCTGTGGTGCTATCTACTTTGCTCATAATGTAAATAATGTTTGCACTGAAACACATTAGCCTTCTAAATGTATTCCAATGAAGAGGGACCATTGGACACATACTTGCTAAGTGGTGTTAATGACTGTAATTTTCTATATTTGACATGTATAGCTTGTAGTTACCTTGTAAAATGTACATGAACATATTGTCTGCACTATGATTCACATCACATCAAGAATTTCATACAATGATCATGAGATAAACAATCAGGAATGCAGAGGAACCACTCTGCTGGTTGACAGCTGTAACTATCAACCAGCATATTAATGGTCACTGCTCCTCAATGTGACACACATACATATCATTTGCTGTACAACAACGTCATTGAATGAAGTGATGTGTGAGTTATCACTACAGTAGGTAAATATTTGTGATTAACACTTTGGTGTTTATAGTTCTTGTCAAAACACATTGCCCTTTCCTCAGCATATGCAATGTAGACTACAACCTCATGCTGTCTAACACCTGTAATACGATTTCTCCTGTGGCTTTGACAGTTGATATAATGCTCTCTAGATTGTGGACTTAGGTAGGTGTTTGAATCCAGTAGTGACTAAGTAATTTGACCGTATGTGCCTCTAATGATAGTTAGGATGGATTAGTCAACAGATCTACTGTACATAATTCCACTGACGAGGAACATTTACATGGGGAAGGGATCCCACAATAATATCACTCTTTTTTAGCACAAACATCTGCTTTCCAACACAGTGATGGTCATTTCATCCCTTCAATTGTATTCTGACTCAAACATATAACAAGGCTTCTTCTGTGGTGTTGGCAGTTGATGCAATGCTCCCAATATTGTGGACTTAAATAGGTAAGGGTTTGAATCCCATAATGACTAAGTTGTAAGTTGCTACTATTAGGTAGAACAGGCTTATCACTGCTATCTTGTTTGTACTCTTCTCCTCATTGGAAACATTTACAAAGAAAGGGCTTCCACAAGCCAACATTTGCAGTGAAACACAATGATTAGGCCAACCCTTCAAATAAGTTTTGTCTTAGAGTTGTACTTGACTTCACCTGTGGTGTTAATAGATAATGCACAGTTCTCTTGATTGTGGACTTAGGTATGGGATTCAAACCTGGCAATGAATAACTAGTGTGTGTGTGTGTGTGTGTGTGTGTGTGTGTGTGTGTGTGTGTGTGTGTGTGTGTGTGTGTGTGTGTGTGTGTGTGATTATAGTGGTAGGTAGGGCTGACATATCAAAGAGATCTGGGATGTACAATTCCCCTCATTGAAAACATTTACACAGGAAGAGGGCTCCCACAACTATTTTGCTCTCTTTTAAGGCCATTTGCATTGCTATCCAATGATAAGGTCATCCCATCAAGAAGAAGGGGGAAGCTCCAAAGGCGATGGTGTTTCCATATTCATAAAGGATGCACACACCTCCAGACCATAGCACAACATAACACATCAGAGATACTTCAGCTGTGGCTAACATTGGTAAGACAGTGATTCAGGTTGTAGCCTGCTATAGGTCCCCAACTATGTCCCAAGACTCACACTCCAGATAGTGCCAACTTTACCCCTCCCCCCAAAGGACCTATCACATTAACAGTAGATTGCCAGGCTATTACTGCTGCACAGGTTAAAACAGCACTGTCCAAGCCAAAGAATACAGTTTATGTGGGGCCTGACAATATCCCTGGCTGTGTTCTACATGAACTACAGAGTGAACTGGCACCTGACCTGTGTGCCCTGTTCAATCACAGCCTCAACTCAGGCTTTGTCCCTACAGAATGGCGCACTGCTACAGTCATCCCTCTCCACAACGAAGGAGTGACTTCAGACCCTGGTAGCTATCACCCTATTAGCCTGACAAGTCTGATATGCAAAGCTAAGGAACACATCATCATGGACCAAATAAACAAGGATAGAGGGAATCTCCAAACTCTGGATCCCGCACAGTTTGGTTTTTTGAAGGGTAGATCATGCCTGCTCAACTTGGGTCAACTTCTTTGAATCAGTTACCAGAGCTGTGGATGATAGCAAGGTGGTTCATACAACCTACCTTTATCACGCCAAGGCCTTTGATACCATTTCCCACTCAGGAATCATAGAAAAACTCAGTAAGCTAGGCATCAAACCCTATATCACTAGGTGGGTGGCAAACTGGCTCACAGATAGAACCTATAATGTGAAAGTAGCTGACTCCAGGTCAGACTGCCTACCAGTCATGAGTGGAGTCCCCCAGGGTTCTGTCCCGGGTCCTCTCCTGTTTGGTATCTATTTCTCTGAAGTCCAGGCCAACACAAAGGGACTCTAGCTGACAAAGTTCACAGATGATTGCAAGTTGGGAGCTATTATCTACTCCCCAAGTGATGTTGACATCCTACAGAAAGGCCTCACTGAGACCAACGACTGGTGTCAGTACCATGGCCTTAAGCTCAATGCCAAAAAATGTGTTGTCATCCCCTTTGGGAAAAACCCAATCCCCATGAATTATTACATTAATGGTAGTCCACTGAACACAGAAGACGTTATAAGAGATCTGGGAACACATGTTGACAGCAACCTCTCTTTTGATCACCACATTGCCACTGTGGTCAGAAAGTCCTTCTATGTGGCACATCTCATTACTAAGGGTATTGCATCCAGGAAGAAAAAGGTCATTGTCTCCCTCTACTCTTCCTTCATTAGGCCGATCATCAAGTACAATGACCCATTTGGCATGTACCTCACTAGACACCTGCAACAACTGGAAAGACCACAAAAGTACCTCACAAAAAGGATCATATGCCGTAAACACTTGCCCTATATGGACAGACTCAAAAAACTCCAACTATACTCTGTCTCATATCGCCTACTTAGAGGCGAATTCTGCATGACTTACAAAGACATGTCTGACCCAGCCCTGTTAGAAATGCTACATCTAAAGAAATCCCAATCCCTCCACACCACATGCTCCAGAGACCTCAACCTCATTACTACAATCAACAGAACATGCTGGAGGGACAGATTCATAACCCAGAGACTGTCCATGCTCTGGAATAGACTTCCCATACATGTCAAACAGATCACCTCACTGGCTCTCTTCAGGAGAAATCTTGATGAGTGGATGGAAAATAGAAAATTCACCCCGGAGATCACTCCAGTGTCTCTACTTGACAGAGGCACTGGGAACTAAGGTCGGGTGGCATTATGTCAGGGTAAACCTATGGGCTAAGCTTGTAAAGGCTCCAGGGCCATTAGCCTAGTACACACCTATGAAAATATGTTCTGTCTCACCATCATAGTCAGACATCTCATATGGCATAAGCAGAGAATACACAGCTCTCTAGACTATAGATTTAGATAAGTAGAGGTTCAAACCTTTCAATGGCTGTCTAGTATGTGTGTGATTACAGTGACAGGTAGGACTGGCATATCCAAGAAATCTGGTGTGTACACTTCCCCTTGTTGGAAACATTTAGAATGGGAGAAGGCTCTCACAACTGTATCACTTTGTTTTTAGGTCAACATTTGCATTACCTCTCAATTATGTCATCCCTTCAAATATGTTCTCTCTCACAATTATAATCAGACCTCTGTGACATGAATGGCTAATATGCAGTTCTCTAAACTGCGGACTTAGATATGCAGGCATTCAAATCTATCATTATATAACTGAAGTATATGTGATAAACAAGAGTGACAAACAAGATTACATTCAGTGACATGGCTAAAGGATTTTGATGCCTCAGAATATATTTTGAGGGATATATGAGCATTCTAAAACAATGTTTAAGTTCGTCCTTGAATAGTGAGCTTTCTGGTGTCTGTGGTGTAAAATCTGCTTTGGACGAAGCAGTCAATGTACAGCTCAGTAGATTGCATATATAGATAGGAAGTGCTTCAAATCCAGCTGTTCTCACATACTGTGATTGTACAACAGATGATCTGAATTGTATAGCAATGAGTTCATTAACAGATGTGTACTGGATAAATCAACAGTGGATGAAGAGTTATATAGCTACATCACTTTGATAATTCAAAACCTTTTACATTACTCATATTGCTCCTAACACACCATCGAAAACATCTATTAAAGTGCATACTTTCTGGCAACTGTAATAATGATCTCATCCATGGCATCAGCAGTTAATATGTGGTTCTCTACATTGTGGACATAGGCAGGGTTTGGTTCAGGTAATGTCATTGTAGATGATAATAGTTCCAGACAGGACTGGATTATGCAACAGATGGCGGCATGCAAACCCACACTACACTGAACACTGAAAGAGATGAAGGTTTTTGAGTCACAGAAGACATTTTAGGGGAGACTTAAGCACTGTAATGGATCACTGATGGAATTCTTTCATGTGTGCTTCATGAGATGTCAGACACATTTTCTTTGTGTTATTACTGGTTGGTATATAGCTGTTTGAACCCAAGTAGTCAGGTGCTCGACACCAGTGCAGTATAATGATGTCTTTCATTGCATGACAGTAAGCACAAACCACATTAAGTAATCCATGTTGTCTAATAGTTATTGTCAGTTGTGGTTTTGTGGCAAAAACTTCTGAGAATTTTCCTCCAAGAGCATAGTTCTACTGACAGCTGCATGATGTAGGTAGTGGCTGATACATGGAGGGCAACAATAATGCTATAGGCCATTGTATGTTAGTGGTTTCAATCAACAGATGCTTTCTACAGTTCACTTAATAGCAGATGGGACCATTTCACTTCTCTGTGAAGTATGTTGCACGGTGTAATCCATGCATTACAGAAGTGTTTCATAGTGCTCATTTAGGAAGATATTTTGATTTAAGATATAATGTCTTCAGAGGTGTACTTTGTCAGTCTACACTAACTTGTGCACATATGGCAGCAATAGGAACTACATGCATAAACCACAACTGCTTTACACTCCAATCTATATATAATAAAGTGAAATGGTGCACAAAGCAGTTGTCATTATACAATACTAATATCAGGCACATTTTTGTTGTGATTAGTTCTCCTAGGTGCTAACTATCACGAGTGGTCTTCTTTTCACACAATTCTAATCATGCCCATAGGCATACACTGACAACTCTGATGTTAATGGACTGTCTCCAAATTACCTGTATCTTCCAGAATTTCCATCTTAGTATATTTTGCATTTCTAATGGCATGTCTCATATCTCCCTTGGAATGATATCTCATCTGTTGTAGTTAAACATCTGTACCAATGTATTGCAGAATAATCTTTGATTAACATGCTGTTCAAAATGACAGTTCTATTACTGTGATAGGTCCTTGTAGATTGCACAGCATGCTGATTTGGGATTGATTAACTATCCTGATCTGTATCCTTCCTAACATATATGTTGCTGCCACAACTGTTATTATCATTTCCAGTGTCAGTACTCATCTAGGAATTATGTCTAGTGGTGCTCCTTAATTTTATTAATTGTTCCACAGTTTTATTTATGGTAGTTACCCACTACACCTGCATTGTTATTCAATACATATAAAGGCATAGACATTTGTACACTTGTGTCATCTGCATGTCTATTCACACATCACAATTGATTCATATGGAACATTTATACTGCCTGTGTTTTATATACCCGACAATGCTAGTGAATCTCTTACATGTCCACTAGCTGCACTGAATGCAATGTCATACCATATTTGGTTTCCTTTTCCACTGTTATCATATTTCTCGTTCTCCGAATTTCAGGACATCCCGTGTACACTTCTGTCACATCTGAAAATGTATAACACTTCACACATCTCAACTTATAATGCTAACAATTTAAAGTATCCCTGATTGTCCACAGTTATTTCTGGATTGGTAAGGAAAATAATAAATAAGCTGAACAGGAAAAAGGGAAACTTCCAGTAACCCCAATGAAAGGAAATCATTCTCCTGAGTGTCCTTTTATGGGAAATGAAATAAATGAAATGGAAAACCCTGTGCCTGCATTTGTAAGAGAAGGGGCCACAGTCACCACTTCAAATCAGAACACTGATGAAAGTAATGCTGACTTGCCTGAACTTGAAATAAGCCATACACATGTTAAAAAGGCTGAATTAGAAAGCAATGCTCTAAGTAGAGCTACAAAGAACACAGAGAGTGTGTGTGTGTGTGTGTGTGTGTGTGTGGGGGGTAGACAGGGAATCAAAGGAACATCACAAACCTACTACATAGTATAATTTGATCAAAAAATTACTTTTTCTACATAGCAATTAAAGATAGAGGACACATACTAAGCCAGTTGTTATTTCCAAGAATTTGTATAACACTTGTAAGGAAATTAGGACATTGGCATATCTTGGGTAGTCATTTAGGAAGGAATTAGACAAAACAAAACATAGCTTTTAAGCTAGATTTTACTCGCCGAGTATTATTAAAGACATAGACAACCTTTGACAGCCTTCCGTGATGTCAAATAACAGCATCCAGCCACAGGTTTCAGAACCCATTGATGTTCTTTGCCTTTAAGAATAACACATTTGAATGCCTATTAATAGACATTGCGGATTCACTTATAAAATCAAGTAAGGGCCATCAGTATATCATAGTAATTTCTAGATTGTACAACAAAATTTACCCAGGCAGTATCCAAAAGCAATAGCAAACAAAATATTGCTGTTTTTTTTTTCTGGGGAAGGAATTGTCCAAGAAAATCCCACTAACCAAGACATGGCATTCAAGTCCACAGTAATTCAAGACCTTAACCAACACTGAAACACCTGAACATATCTATAAATCATACTCAAACAGATAAAATAGTTAGTAAATAATAAATAAATAAATAAATACAGCTTTAATGTTTCTATTACAGTAAGCTATAGAATGGGATGGGAGGAACAGTCCAATTACTTCCATACATTCTTATCACTGTAAGGGAGATACTCAAATCTCAGTTGGATTAATGAAATTTGAGCTTTTGCATGGAAGAAATCTCTAAGGCTTGCTAGATATAGTAAAAGAAACATGGGAGGAGGAAATGTCCCTTTTAAAAGTGTGATAGAGCACTTTCAGACCTACAGATCAGCTTAAGAATGATAATGCCAGTAGTAAGACACCTTACAGAGAAGATGAAAAAGACACAACAGACAGCATACAATATATAATAAAAATGCTCATCTCATAGAATTCAGACGATAAAAATTCTTGTGTTAGTACTCTATGCTAAAAATAAGATTCTTTCCAAGGGGAAACATGCAAAACAAAGTTTGTAGCTGTGGGTAAGGTACTTGGGCTCATTCCTTAAATTTAAACTGCCACACGTACAGAGCTTTTACTCAGATCCTTACATATCTAAGGTATATGTTTGTAAGCAGTACTGGGCAAAATGGGAGCACTTCATATTTTTAATTCAGCTGGTATTTAGCATGGCAGTTATGCTAATGAATCCAGATATATCCAGTTTCTCCGAATCCTTGCAAGGGGTGCAATGCACTAACTATACATACCAGTGCAAGCCATATGCTTCATATTTAGCATGAATCATATGATCTGAATGCTCATGTCTATTCCATGTGTAGACATGTAGTGCCACATTGTGTGATATGTGGTTCACAAACATGCATCTTTATGCCTGTGTTTTACCATATTATTTTTGAGTGCCTCTACCAAGTTGTCATGACTGTCTTTACAATTAGAAAAAGCAGGGCTTCTTCATGATGCACTATTCAAACTCAGACTTTTTTGTTTTTTTCTGCACATGGAATGCTAGCAGTGTCTGTTGGCTCACGACGATGGCCCTTTAAAGAAAATAGATTATGAACTGAGCCAGGGTCTGCATCATGCTACTAGCATAATTTATTCTGCTACCATAACCTGCCCCTTCTATGGGATACAGAAGTTAAGGAAAGAGAGGCAGAGATTTTACTTTAAGCATTTTATGTTGGGAGTGCTACCATTATCATATATTATGTACAGTGTTCTATGGGTGTTATTTACAGCAGATGCTTTGTTTTGCATGTGTGGAGGAGTATCACCTAAATATGTCTGGGTAAGACAGAAGAAGAGAGTGCCTCTCAGCAGCTGAATATGGATGCTTTTTGCACTTTAGCACCATGCAACTGCAATTCTGTTTGCATGGTGTGTGTGTGTGTGTGTGTGTGTGTGTGTGTGTGTGTGTGTGTGTGTGTGTGTGTGTGTGTGTGTGAGTGTGTGTGTGATAATATTTTGCTGCAGTGTCATCTTTCTGCAGGTATGTGTGTGGAAGAATCAAAAGATAGACAATGCCCAAATAATTTTCTTCCAACTGCTGCATCTTCTGCTATTTTGCCTGTGAGCACTAGGTCTTCATCTTGGATGGATGGGTGAGGGTGCAGTGGTGCTCCTGTAGGTGGTGTCCAGGAAGAATCACTGATGCATTTCGTCTCTGCCTCCATTTCTGAAGATGGACTGAAGTGATCAATGTTTATCTCACAGCAGCAGTTATGAAGACTGTCTGCTATTGAAAAGCACTGGAAAACAAATAGCTTCCTTGGCAGAATAGCATACATTTTGACATAATTGGTGAAGTTGTACAAGTGGCATGACCTACCAGGCAGACCTTCTGGGGGCACCTGGCTGATAACATCAGTCACCTAGATGAGTGATGCCTGATTTTGTTGCATTTTGAGAAAGCCTAACCATACTAAGACCTCATCCTCTCCCTTTTTTTCGTGTGTCCCCTCCCTTAAGTATCATTCCCCATTCCTTCTTTATTATCCAGTCCTCCACATCAATGCAACAACTGCCCACAATGTGAAGGTATGTGTCCATCCACTATCCTCTTCCTCTTTTGTGTGTATACCACCCATGTCTGGGTGTACCTGCATTCCATATCTATCTTTATTTTCCTGCCCTTCTTTCCCACCGAGAGCCATCCCTTGATCACATCAAAGTAAAAGAAAACTTTATTGTCATTAAGAACTACACAGCAGTGTAGCTGAATGAAATTACAATGCTTCGCTGTCAATGCAGGAAACAGTTGCACATATAGACAGAGAAAAATTAATAAAATATTACAGTAGAAATTTAATAAGCATCAATTAGTAAGTAAAATAGGACAGTGGTGACCCACTCACATCCCAGAACAGGAGACAAGGAAGACAAGGAACAATATGAAGGTAATATTGTCAAAGTAAAGTTGAAACAATAGCAGCATATCTATGATTAGACTGAATTATTGCACAGTTTGTATATTGCACTTTACAGTGCTTCAGTGTGGTAGGTGAGCTACCTTATTATTGCACTTGGTTATTGCATATCCATAAAATAAGCCCCTCAGTAGGCTAGTTATGTAACAGAAGTGGTTAAGTGTTTTGACAGACTCGTGGTTCATTTTTCCCAAGAGTTCAACAATCTAATGGAGAGCGGAAATAAACTGTTATTTAGTGTGGTGGTCTTACAATGCAGGCTTATGTATCTCCTGCCTGAGGAGAGGCAAGTGTACAGACCATTGGCATTATACGTTGGATCGCTGGAACTCTTTATGGGCCTGTCGATGTACTGACATTTGTGTAAATCTTCCAGAGGTGGGACCTTATAACTCTCTTGAGAGCCTTCCAATCCTGATTGTTACAGCTCACATACCAGACTGTAATGTTGTTGGCCAGGACACTTTCAATGGTGCCCTTATAAAAGGTCTGAAGTATGAAGCTTGGTAATTTTGCCTTCCTAAGTTTCTTTAGAAAGTGCAAGCATTGCTGAGCTTTTTTTACTGTGCTGGATACATGGACTGACCAAGATAAGTTCTCCGTGATATGAACACCCAAGAACTTTGCTGTCTTGACCCTTTCCACTGTCATCCCTTTCACCACTAGAGGTCTGTGTGGTACTTCAGTTCTTCTGAAATCAACAATCAACTCCTTTGTCTTGCTGACATTCAGTGCTAGATTGTTGTTGTCATACCAGACCAGCAGCTGGTTAATCTCGTTCCTGTAGGCTTCCTCCTCTCTGTCCTTGACCGGGCCTATAATGGTGGTGTCATCCATGAATTTAATGATTCTCTTCGTCTCATGTCTGGCCATGCAGTCTTGTGTCAGTGGAGTGAAAAGGAGAGGGCTTAAGACACATCCCTGCAGTATTCATATGTCCAGGATGATACTTCCAGAGCTGTTGTCTCCCACACAAACCTTTTGAGGCCTTTCAGTAAGGAAGCTCAGAATCCAGTTGTATAAATGACAGTCTATGCCCAGTTGAAGTAGCTTCAATATCAGATTCTGAGGGAAAACAGTATTGAAGGCAGAACTGAAATCAATGAATAGCAGTCTAGCATAGCAGTTTTTGCCTTCTAAGTGATTCAGTGTTTCATGAAGAGCTAGTGAGACGGCATCTCCTGTACCATGGTTTGTCCTGTATGTGAATTGCAGTGTGTCCAGCATCACAGGTAAGATTGAGGCTATATGATCTTTGACCAGCCTCTCCAGGCACTTTATTACCATCAATATTAAACCAACTGGTCGGTAGTCATTCAGAGTTGTTGGTTGTGGGTTCTTGGATAGAGGCATGATAGTCATCTCCTTGAACCATTTCGGAACACTGGCTAGATGGAGTGAGGTGTTGTAGATGTCAGTAAGTACTGGAGCCAGTTCTGTCGCACATTCCTTTAGTACCCTGCCCATGATGTTGTCAGGGTCAACTGCTATCCTCGGGTTGATACGATTTAGGGTTCTGGTGACACCCATTGCATTGAAGCTCAGCACCGCTGCATCATTGTCTTCAGGGATTCTGCATGCTGTTGTTTTGTTGTCAGCATCAGACCTACTGATGAATTTGTTCAGTTGGTTCAGAAGCTCCTTGGTGCATTCCCCACCATCTTATATTTTTTTGGAAAGTACAGAAAGGATTCTTATCACCCAGAATAAAATAGCATTCTTTCCTCTTTACCAACATTCATACATTATGCTTACCCATACGTGTTTTTATTTGTTTTCTTTTTACCTTTCTTTACTTTCTATCTACCACATTTCCTCCTTAATTATATAATTAACAGGGTTGCCAATTTTCTTTCTACTCCTTTATTGATCAGTCTTTTGGCAACATTGATCAGCTAAGCTATCCTTTTGTGGTTGCTATAATTCCCTAGATTGTATTTGATGGCATGTGCTGACTCAAATGTGCTAGCCTCAGGTTAGTCATGCATGCTCTGCTTTTTTATTCAGACATTTATTCAACATGTAAGCATTACCTCCTACCTGATACATATCTAATTAATGTTCTTACACAGATTACCTGGAATATTAGTGCTGCACAAGAATGCAAAATGTGTCTATAAATCCCAGCCATTCAGTGATATTTATGCAATTAATTATGTAAAGTTGTATAGCTTTTCATATTTTCTAAAACAAGCACCCCAAAAGGAATTCCTTGTCATCATGTAAAAATCCAAGTGTACAAAACTAAATAGTGCTAACACTATGTCTACTTTCTACACTTTGTAAAAAAGGAAAAGTTGTTTGCAATATTGATGTAAAGACTTTCCCCCGGATTCACTAATCTTCCATGCAGGGCTAGCTTAGTCCTGCACAGAAGTGCCTGTTTAGGAGCAGGATGGCAGCATGCCATGCATATTAATGAAGGCGCACTGCCCGAGCACCTAGGCTTACATGGAGCGTGTACCAGGGCAGGGGGCGTGTCTGAGAGCAGAGCTCTCAGAATAAACATGCCCCTGCAATATAGAATATCAGAAAGTGGGAAGAAATGAGCGCGATTGCTCATAGTGGTCCACATATCCACACCAACAGTTCCCCATGTATACAACAGCAACAGTACATAAAAAGTAAATGAAGAAATCCTTGTACTTATTTTTTTTACAAATCCAAGTACAGCTAACCATAGGTGCGTGGGTGTGCCCATCTCTTAGCTATGGTTAAAGCAGCTTAAAAGGCTGAAGAGGATAACAAGGAAGATATATGCAAATGAAGCAGCAGAGCAATAGTGTAGTGGGCACAGCATCCACCTAACAAGCAGGCATTCAAGGTTTGAGTCCCACTGCAGCACAGTCTATTTTACATGGCAATGCACGTTATAACCAATATTTGTGTTGCAAAACCCACTAAATAACACATATAACTAGAGTACTGTAGGAAATGCACATAAGAAGTATCAGTGTCATAATGAATAAGGCATTAGTAAGCAGGTTTAAGCACAACTAAGCAGTAGTAAGCATATGTAAGCACTAGTAAGTGTGTTTATGTGTGTGTTTGCATGGGGTAAGCACTGCTTACACAGATTAATCAATGTGGAAGCTAACTGAATATAAGAAATTGTAACCGGAAGTTAGCAGTGCTTAGCTCTGCGCAAACACATGTGCTCCCGCTTACAACTGCTTTAAAGTGCCTTAATCACTCTGTATTCAAGGGCTCATGCTCTGCCCAGCAACAAAATAAACAGCCTCTGCAAGGCTCGAACACAGGAGCCTGTACACTACAGTCACAGACACAGTAGTTAACCACTAAGCCATCATAGCAGTACATAAGATTGAGGTTTTAACAAACAAATCCTCACCATATAAAAATCAAACTGAACATGTGAAATGAATCTATGTACAGTGTGATGTTGTATAACCTGCTACATAACATAAATATGTGAACTGGAGTACTGCAGTAAGGCCAGATGTGAGGTGTTATTGTAATAAAGTGTTGAAGTCACCAGGACCCCATACAGTGTACGTACACATGAATCACAAATACCAGACACAGATATAACATGTAAAAAATAATAAATTAATGTCAAAAGGAAAATATAATGCTAATTAAATATTAAGCAATGCTAAGCATTGCACAGCTCAGCTTACATGGTGTAAGCAATGTGTAGGCAGGCTAACTCAATCTGCCCAGTGGAATACCCCTTTAAGCAATGCTAACATTAAGGTAAGCAGGTGTGCCCATAGCTTAGCCTTTCCAAAACCATCCAATCACAAGAAAGTGCAGGAAATTGGGCGTATTTAAACCCCACAGGCACAAATAATTCTCATAACTGGTTGCAGCTCCCTACTGTAGGCATAATGGCTGGAGTTGGTGAAGGCACTCGATTTAGAGCACAGCGCTGGGGCACCCAGGAGTCCAGATTCATGGCATGGCTCCTGGTAAAACATCATGAGGAGAGACTACTGCAGGGCCATTACCAGGGCTCTCAGTATAAAGTGGAGGCCTGAGACAGTCTCGCCCGTGACCTCACCTGTGCCACTGGTATCCCCTGGAATGGTGAGCAGGTCAGGTATCACCATGCTGACCTGAAGCGGCAGAGGGTTAATATCTTGGAGCAGTGGATCCAAGAATCAAGGCAGATGGCCAATGCCCAAGCACTAAGTACCCATACTATTATGTAGATAATGATTGCCAAACTTGTGTATACTATGGATAGGTAATGGCTAAATATCACTATATTTCTCTGACAGCTGCAGATGAGCAGGCTGTGAACCAGCAAGCCCATGCTGCTAGGCTGCAAAGGCTACATTGCGAGGCAGGTTAGTAATAATCTTACATGTACTGTCATAAGAAATAAATATAACAGTTCTAGAAAGTGTTGTACCAGTATAAAAATGTATTGTGTATGGGATGTACTGAATAAAGCAGACAATATGGCAGGAAGACTGTCATATAGGTTGTGTGTAAATAAAGGTGTAATATCTTGTGAATAAAAGTATAACCCCTGGAGTGCTTGTGTACATTCTGCTTTCATATGTTGTTGTAGTGTTGCATTCTATAAATAGTACTGTTGTATTAAGCAGTGTTACCCACACTGTTGAATGCAGTTAAAATGTGTAGGAAGTTCAGTATAACAATGTTGGAAGTCCAAAGAGGACAGTCAAATAGAACAACTGAGGGAGACTTAGAAACTATTGGAATGCTTCACACCAGTTCCCTGATAGCACCGTGTACTGTGATGTCAACTGTAATACTTTTACCACACACAGGAGGGGTTTGAATCCTGGGAATGGTAGTAAGTTGTATGCATAACTATATCCCACAACTGTGCAGAGTTTGTGAGAATGTTCAGATAGAAAGCTGTATGCATAATTAGACCCAACAACTGTACAGACTTTGCTAGAATGTTCAGATAGTATGCTGTAAGCATAATCATAACCATCAACTGTACAGACTGTGATAGAATGTTCAGATAGCATGCTGTAAGCATAATCATAACCATCAACTGTACAGACTGTGGCAGAATGTTCAGGTAGTAAGCTGTTTGCATGGTCATACCCCTCAACTGTTCTGATCTGTCCAGCACGTCCAGACAAATGGCCCAAATCTGCTACTCGGTAACCTGTTCCCCTGACAAATCAGTGTGATGATCCAAGAAATGTAGGCAGCTTATACTGACATATAATGGATAGTCAGGCCTGAACATAAAAAGAGAATGTCTATGAAAACAAACCAGTCATTGTAGCATCTCACCCAAAGTGTATGACAGCTATTCCAAAAATATGTCAAATTAACACCTGCATCCTGTCAAGCTTTGACCAGAGTGTGTGCAATAATGGATTGTTAAGTATGTGTATAACATCAACATGGAATCTGGGAGTATGTGTAGTATTTGTCAGGTAGTGTTAACAAATATTTCTCCACAGCTATAACAGGTAAGAGGTGTAGACTGTAGTTACAACACAGTTCACTCATATACTTGTCTACAAGCATGGCATCTGGGAGTATGTGTAGAATCTGTCAGGTAGTTGTAACAAAGATTTTCCCCACAGCAAGCATGGAATCTGGGAATATGTGTAGAACTTGTCAGGTAGTATTAACAATGATTTCCTGAACAGCTATAAGAGGTGTAGACTATACGTAAGGCACAGTCCATGTAGATACTAATCTACAAACACACCATTGTACAAAGTAAGGACATTGGGTAGTGTAATAATACATGTAAGGGACAGATTACTGCAGTGACTAAGAAAGTTGTGAAACTACAGGGATATATTAGTTGTTAATTGACCTCTCTCTCTCACCCCCACCATATGTGCTACAATAACCTAATTACACACCTCAATGGGTATGTGTACACTCCAAACTTTTGTTGGGACATATGTCCAATTGGTTTATAAATATTCAGATTTGGTTCTATGCATGTGCCATGTTAAAATACTCCCATACTGGTGGCCTGGTGCCATCAATGAAACTTGCATGTTGTTGTAATGGCCACTGTTGTCCCATATATGCTTGTGTTCTGCATGCTCTGGAACTGTTGTAAATCTGGTGTCTTGGGTTAATGGGAATACCTATGCATGCCATTAAAACTAATCCTGGATGCTGTTGACTATTACTAACCGATATATTTCTTAAAACTGCAACACCATAGCTCGTATGGGAAGGCCGGTCCCAGCGAACCCACCTGCCCCACCTCAGCTGGCAATGGCACAGGGCACCAGCACATCTGAGGCCCAGCCTGGGACCTCCTCTTCCATTGGCCCTGAACCACATTCAGGTGGAACTGCTGCAGGGGATGGGGCTTGCCCCCCTGGGAACAGGGGGGAGAGGTACCTGTCACCCACCATCAGGTCCAGGCCATGGTGCGTAGGGAGCTCAACAAGGAGATTCTCTACCAGCTACACCAGCTTGAGGGATGCATGGCACAATTAGAGGGTAAGCCTGCCCCTCCTACCCAGCCTCCAGCACAGCCACCTTTGGGGCCGTGAAGGTGAAGTGGTAACTGCCCATGGGTGGGGACCTCCATCCCACTGTTTCCATTTGGGGGCTCATGGGCTTGCAACTTTCAAACAGCCCTCCCCATCCAAGGTGTTTACCCCCCACATGTGTCATATACTACCCCTGTATCCATCTTGCTTGTCTTATCTGTTAACTTACCCAACCTACCTCCCCAAATATACCTACTACCCCTCTCCAACATCCCACTCTCACTTGCAAAAAAAAAGGGCAAGCTGTTCCCCCAAAATAAATCTCGTCCCATACATAGCTGCCCATTTCATACACGTGTCCACTGGGCACATGTAATCCACTCTAATTGGCATTACACCAAATTATTGTTGTCCTCACCCCCACCCAGTGATTTGAGTGTCCAAATCTACCTCCAAAGTCAGTGCATATGCACAGCTGTTGCTGTAGAAGAAATGGGCAGCTATGGACCTTCCCTACACCCTTCCTGCACATCCCTGACTATTTCTCCTACTGTCTTTCCCTTTTGTACCCCGTTTTTCACCACTATCCTATCTACCCCTTTTTCTTTTCTTTTAAAGAAATTAGCGTGGGGGTAAGTGGGAGAAAGCACTTTTAAGCAGCAGTAAGTGGGTTTAAGACTGTTTGCATGGGGGTAAGCAGTGCCTACACAGGTTAAGCAATTCAGAAGGTAACAGAGTATAAGAAATTGTAACCAGAAGGTAGCAGTGCTTACCACTGCGCAAACCAGCGCAAACTCACTTACAACTGCTTTAAAGTGCCTTAATCACTCTGTATCCAACAGCCCGTGTTCTGCCCAGCAACAAAATAAACAGCCTCTGCAAGGATTGACCCAAGGACCCTGCAAACCATACACAAAGTGATTTACCACTAAGCCATGCCAAATATACTTAAAGGACAACTACGGGAAACTGCCTATAAATTATTTTCCTTACGGTTATTTCTCTCCCTTACTAGTCATCCAGTTGCGGTAAAATATGATTTGGTATCCATATATATATAGTTTTGACTGTTTTTGATCTTACCGGTGATCGTTTACCGGTACTGCAGTCCATTTTAAATTGTAAGTTGCTCTCGCGCCTGTAGTTTCCCACGACAAATCGCCCATCACAAAGCAAGTACTTTTCTTGTTTTTTTTTTTTCACACGCCCACTGTTCAGTATTTTCGCCCAGTACACACCCACTTGCTAAATATTCATGACCATTTTGTCACTCGCGCCCATCTATGTGCATAAAACAAGCGTGAAAACCAGGCAGGAACTTCTTGCTTATCAATTTGTTCCTGCACGTCCTTGTTTCTGCATCGGATCCTTTTGCTGCTTCGGGCTTTACAGTTACGAGCTGCTACGGGCTTTACAGAAAAGCGCTGCCGTTTTATTCAAATAAATCTGTGACAACTTGTGGATTGTCCTGCCTTCTCGTACCTCGTGAGTACTCCCTAGATTATTGCAATGTGTCATTATTGTCCGAAATTATTGTGCTGTGGGTTTTGCTGTTAACTAATGTGCTGTTGGCATTTTGTTTCTTGATTTGCTGCTAAAACGTTCTCGTATAATGCTGTGCAAGGTTTATTTTGACACCGGTTAATGCTACCGATAACGTACTCATGCTACAACAGTTTAATATGCCAAACCTCAAAGTCTACCTTTGAGGACCAATATGGCATCCACTTTTGTTAATGTTATACTACAGATCTCAGAAAATGAATCTTTGAATAGCTGCCAGTTTAATGAAATGCATCTATATACTGCTGTGTTATTTTCCTAATTTGGCAAAACAGAGTAAAAAAGTCAACAAACTGTAAAGATTTTATTAATATTAATATTTTGAATGGTATCATGCACCTTAAGCTTGTCTACAAATGTTATGTCAATGAAATTAATTAGCTTAATCAGATAGAACAGAAAAAAGGTAGAATTTGCCAAAAAGATGATAACTTACATTGCATTATACTAACATGCATCCCTAAAACAGAACAAAAACTGAAATCTAGTAGTTGTTTATTTGAAACAACAGATTTACTACAGATTAATCTATGTTTGGTAGTCAATGCAAAGGATTATCTAGGAATAACTAGAGGTTATCCCAGTCATTTCATTTCTGGTACCAGAAAGCAGTATGCTTGCAAAATAATTTTCTTGTCTTTCTGCCAAATCTTTATGTGGTAATTTAGCCATAAGCAAGCATCTTCATGAAAGGACTGTGTATGTCCTTTCTTATAAAAGATTGTCTGGATTCAATAACTATTAGGGTTATTGTTTTAACAACTGAAGAATTTTAATGTGCCATGAAGCTGTTAAGTGTTAACAGAGAAGTTTTTTTTATTGACAGGTAAAGTAGTAATTTTACAAATTCCCTAGAACAAGGCATGTTAGTGTTGCAGGACCACATAAATGAACAGTGCTACTGCCTTACTCCATTCCCCTTGTTTTTGGTGCGTTGTTGATGCCAGGGTGTGTACATTTTGTTTTTTTGTTACTAGCATTATTATTCATGGCTCAGCCTCTCTCTCTTAGTTGACTTGAATGCTCGAGCTACCTGACAGTTTGGGCATGTAGAAGGTGCAATGAACCTTGGAAAGCCATCCGGTGTAATATCCTTGACAGGATATAACCCAAATAACCCATATAGCTAAGGCTACTACAGCAGTGATCATTTAACCATTATTTTTCTGGTAAGTGTACTTAAACATCTGTACTTTACTTGTTGGACCTCTTATGGTGATGCAATATTGTTCTCTCATATGATATTCTTTATGGTTTAGTTGCCATTGTAGGAAATCATATTATTATCAGCCATCTTGAAGACAAGGTTTACCTTGAATAAAGCTTTACTTCTTTTGATTGCTGTAGTATGTTATTTTTGGATGGAAATTATGTTGTAGAGGTGTCAGTAGGTGGCTTAGTGTTTGAAAAATTTGCACACTATTTTTTGGGTGGGTTAGTAATTTTCTGATTTTGTAGCCCCTTCCATTAGGTAAGATAATATTTTAGGGCTCTGTGCTGTTTTTGTCCAAAAAGTTCACTCCACAAAAAAATTGGAATTTGTGATTTCATTAATATTGCAACTTGTTATAATCACATCATACACAGAAATCATCCAGCACCAGGTTATGTGAACTGTAACTCTTGCAGCATTAGGTATATCTTCAGACATCAGTAAGTCATAAAAGAAGGCAATATGAGCAATGCTTTTCTACTATTCCTTAATCTGCAACAGTTTCAAGAACAATTAATTTGTCTGCGTCCCATACCTGGCATTGCAGGGTGAAAACTTTCTTAGACTTTATGTCATATAACTAACACAGATTAATTTGTAGTGATAGTAATTAAGACATTTCAGGACCCATGGTGGTGGTACTGTGCTAGCATTGTCGCCTCACAGTAAGACGCTGTCCGGTTCTATTCTCAGCTAGAGCGTCTTCTGCGTGGAGATATGTGTGAATGGGCATACCTTCGTTGAAGGTTGTGCATCAGGGCTGGTAACTCGGCATGTAAAACTCAACTACCAATCATTAGTGGAACGGAGTTCCGCTGTGGCGACCCCTAACTGGGGAAAGCCGAAAGACAAAGACAGGAAGGACAACAGAGGAAGAACAGGAGACTTCATTATAAACTGCATGAGCCTGAGTGTCCCCCAAATAGAAGTATTATTTATTTGCATCAAATTCAGGGATTGTAAAAATATGAGTGGGCATGGCATACTGTATAAACTGCCGTACAACAGTTGGTTAGGGGTACTGGTTAAGAGAAAAAAAAAAACATGATAAAACCCCAAACCCAGTCAGCCTGACAGACTTTTAACCTTCATGCCATTTGAAAGTGTTGAAAAAGAAATGTATATTTAATCTGACATAAGTACTCCGTAAGTGCATACACTGAGTACTGGAAAGTGCTAATGATTTTTCCAAAAACAGCATACTGATAATGTGTAGGCATGTTAGTGTTGCAGGACCACATAAATGAACAGTGCTACTGCCTTACTCCATTCCCTTGTTTTGGTGCGTTGTTGATGCCAGGGTGTGTACATTTTCTTTTTTGTTACTAGCATTATTATTCATGGCTCAGCCTCTCTCTTAGTTGACTTGAATGCTCGAGCTACCTGATAGTTTGGGCATGTAGAAGGTGCAATGAACCTTGGAAAGCCATCCGGTGTAATATCCTTGACAGGATATAACCCAAATAACCCATATAGCTAAGGCTACTACAGCAGTGATCATTTAACCATTATTTTTCTGGTAAGTGTACTTAAACATCTGTACTTTACTTGTTGGACCTCTTATGGTGATGCAATATTGTTCTCTCATATGATATTCTTTATGGTTTAGTTGCCATTGTAGGAAATCATATTATTATCAGCCATCTTGAAGACAAGGTTTACCTTGAATAAAGCTTTACTTCTTTTGATTGCTGTAGTATGTCATTTTTGGATGGAAATTGTGTTGTAGAGGTGTCAGTAGGTGGCTTAGTGTTTGAAAAATTTGCACACTATTTTTTGGGTGGGTTAGTAATTTTCTGATTTTGTAGCCCCTTCCATTAGGTAAGATAATATTTTAGGGCTCTGTGCTGTTTTTGTCCAAAAAGTTCACTCCACAAAAAAATTGGAATTTGTGATTTCATTAATATTGCAACTTGTTATAATCACATCATACACAGAAATCATCCAGCACCAGGTTATGTGAACTGTAACTCTTGCAGCATTAGGTATATTTTCAGACATCAGTAAGTCATAAAAGAAGGCAATATGAGCAATGCTTTTCTACTATTCCTTAATGTGCAACAGTTTCAAGAACAATTAATTTGTCTGCGTCCCATACCTGGCATTGCAGGGTGAAAACTTTCTTAGACTTTATGTCATATAACTAACACAGATTAATTTGTAGTGATAGTAATTAAAACATTTCAGGACCCATGGTGGTGGTACTGTGCTAGCATTGTCGCCTCAAAGTAAGATGCTGTCCGGTTTGATTCTCAGCTAGAGCGTCTTCTGCGTGGAGATATGCGTGAATGGGCATACCTTCGTTGAAGGTTGTGCATCAGGGCTGGTAACTCGGCATGTAAAACTCAACTACCAATCATTAGTGGAACGGAGTTCCGCTGTGGCGACCCCTAACTGGGGAAAGCCGAAAGACAGGAAGGACAACAGAGGAAGAACAGGAGACTTCATTATAAACTGCATGAGCCTGAGTGTCCCCCAAATAGAAGTATTATTTATTTGCATCAAATTCAGGGATTGTAAAAATATGAGTGGGCATGGCATACTGTATAAACTGCCGTACAACAGTTGGTTAGGGGTACTGGTTAAGAGAAAAAAAAAACATGATAAAACCCCAAACCCAGTCAGCCTGACAGACTTTTAACCTTCATGCCACTTGAAAGTGTTGAAAAAGAAATGTATATTTAATCTGACATAAGTACTCCGTAAGTGCATACACTGAGTACTGGAAAGTGCTAATGATTTTTCCAAAAACAGCATACTGATAATGTGTAGGCATGTTAGTGTTGCAGGACCACATAAATGAACAATGCTACTGCCTTACTCCATTCCCCTTGTTTTTGGTGCGTTGTTGATGCCAGGGTGTGTACATTTTCTTTTTTTGTTACTAGCATTATTATTCATGGCTCAGCCTCTCTCTCTTAGTTGACTTGAATGCTCGAGCTACCTGATAGTTTGGGCATGTAGAAGGTGCAATGAACCTTGGAAAGCCATCCGGTGTAATATCCTTGACAGGATATAACCCAAATAACCCATATAGCTAAGGCTACTACAGCAGTGATCATTTAACCATTATTTTTCTGGTAAGTGTACTTAAACATCTGTACTTTACTTGTTGGACCTCTTATGGTGATGCAATATTGTTCTCTCATATGATATTCTTTATGGTTTAGTTGCCATTGTAGGAAATCATGTTATTATCAGCCATCTTGAAGACAAGGTTTACCTTGAATAAAGCTTTAATTCTTTTGATTGCTGTAGTATGTTATTTTTGGATGGAAATTATGTTGTAGAGGTGTCAGTAGGTGGCTTAGTGTTTGAAAAATTTGCACACTATTTTTTGGGTGGGTTAGTAAATTTCTGAATTTGCAGCCCCTTCCATTAGGTAAGATAATATTTTAGGGCTCTGTGCTGTTTTTGTCCAAAAAGTTCACTCCACAAAAAAATTGGAATTTGTGATTTCATTAATATTGCAACTCCTGCACATTCACTTTTAGAGTATACAGAATACAGAATAGGGCTAACATACAAACCTTACCCTTGATTGTTTAATTTGTTCTTTTGATAAGAGTCAGGCTTCCAGAGACATAATTAAATTGGAAGTAAGCAGTTTAATCCAATCATGTAAGTGAGCTCATGAATTGTTTCATATTATTATCCCTGAGCATTTGTGGAGTATGGAAAAACAGTGCCACTGGCTGGTTTAGTGTATTTTTGTAATTGGAAGGCAGGTGTGCATGTGTGTGTTAGGCATATAGAAATTAACTGTAATAAATACCTATTTATTGTGTTTTTAGCTAAATATAGATACATGCATAGATATAGACTTGGAAATAGAAATCTACATATTCATAAATATATAGAGTTCCATTGACAAATACAACAATTGATATGGTCAGATCTGTTTGCCGAAATAATTAACTATAATTAATATAATATAATAATTAGCTATATCACGAGAGTAGCTTTAGGCAACAATACACTGGAACTAATTTGTAGCATCATTACGGTTTGCCTGGATCGAAGTCTTTGAGCAGGTGAGCCAAGTATATCATCGCAGGGTATGTTCATAGGTTCATAGGTTCATAGGTTCATACTAGGCTATCTGCCCAAGGGCATTTATAAGCCTAGCCCATAGTTATGTGGCTTTTGCCACCCCTTTAGTTTGAATAAAAACTATGCCTATCATTTTTCTGTGCCTCTGTCAAGCAGTGACACTGAAGTAATCCCTGGGGTATATCTGCGATCTCCCATCCATTGGTCAAGATTCCTCTTGAACAAGGCCAGCGAGGTGCTCTGCCTCACATGTACCGGGATTTTGTTCCACAGCATAGGGAGTCTCTGGGTGATGAATCTGTCCCTCCAGCACATTCTATTTATAACCGTGTCAAGGTTTAAGTCTCCGCCCTTGTGGTTCTGAGGGATCTAGATTTTTGAGGTGAAGCATATTCATCAAATCTGGGTTTGACATGGCCTTATATGTCAGGCACAGGTCACCTCTGAGCAAGCGGTATGAGACTGAATAAAGCTGGAGTTCTTTCAGTCGGGCAGCATAAGACATATTTTTGAGACCCTTTATCCTTTTGGTGAGGAACTTTTGGGGCCTTTCAAGCTGCATCAGGTGTC
Source organism: Protopterus annectens (assembly GCF_019279795.1). NCBI lineage: Eukaryota > Metazoa > Chordata > Ceratodontiformes > Protopteridae > Protopterus > Protopterus annectens. Next base: position 1,290,415,134 of record NC_056745.1, read on the forward strand.
TGGTCAGAAACATTCGACGGGGCATTGTATTCAATCATAGGTCTAATGAGTGATGAGTACAGGGGACGATGACCTCCCTTGATCTAGATGTGAATCCCTTCATGATCAGGTGGGCGATATAGAAGGTTTTCCTAACTACTTTAGCAACATGAGTGTCAAACGAAAGACTACTGTCAACTTGGGTCCCCAGATCCCTGATGACTTTTTCTGTGCTCAGTGGATTGTCACCTATATGGTAGCTAGGGGTAACCTTGTTTTTCCCGAAGGGTATGACTATGCATTTTTGGCGTTTAACTTCAGGCCATGGCTCTGGCACCAGTTATCCGCTTCTGTGAGGCCCTTCTGGAGGATATCTGTGTCAGATGTGTTTTCGACTATGACGCCCAGTTTGCAGTCATCTGCAAACTTTGTCAGCCATAACCCTCCTGTGTTTGCTTGTACTTCAGAAAAGTAGATGCCGAACAAGAGTGGACCCAGGACTGAGCCCTGTGGGACACCAATTGTGACAGGCTTTGAGTCTGACATGGCTCCAGCAACTCTGACCCTGTGGGTTCTGTCGCTTAGCCAGTTTGCAACCCATCTTGTGATGTATGGGTTTACATTCAAGCTGATGAGTTTTTCGATGATACCTGAGTGGGGTATTGTGTTGAAGGCCTTTGCCAGGTCGAGGTAGGCTGTATGGACTGCCTTTCCCTCATCAATGGCCTTGGTGACTGTCTCGAAAAAGTCAACCAAGTTTAAGAGGCAGGATCTGCCTTTGACAAAGCCAAACTGGGTTGGATCCAAAGTCTGCAAGTTCCCTATGTCTTTATTTATGAGTTCCATTATGATCCTCTCCATGGCTTTGCAGATAAGGCTTGTCAAGCTAATGGGGCGGTAATTTCCAGGGTCTGTGGAGGCACCGCCCTTATGAAGTGGGACCACAGTGGCCGTGCGCCACTCCTTGGGTGCGTATCCTGAGGTGAGGCTAAGATTAAACAGCTGTCCTAACTGTGGGTTTAATTCCTCATTGAGTTCATGAAGCACACAGCCGGGGACACCATCCGGTCCCATGGATGCTGTGTTTTTGCCTTAGTGAGGGCAGTTCTCACCTGGGCATTGGAGATGTTTGGGGGCTACAATCCTCTGGAATAGATATCTCTCCTTTTGGGGAGGGGGAGAAGTTTGCACTGAACCTGTCAGCCAGTATGTTAGCAATGTGTGTAGGTTCAGTAATTTTCACATCATTTTGAACTAATTCTGAGCATATCTGGGAGTTTCCTCCTAGGTTTCTAACATAGCTAAAGAAGGCCTTATGATTGTCTTTAGAGTCCTTGGCGATTTTTCTCTCAAAATTTGCCTTGGATGATTTTATGAGAGCTCTTAGTTTTTACTTATAATGATCAAAGGTGTCTTACCTTTCAAGGATTTTGCTCTATCTTGTAGTAGCTTCCTCCTTTTGTTGTAGAGCTTGTTTATGGCTGGGGTCCACCAGACTGGACGCTTGCCTTTGGTACAGAGAGTCTTAGTTTTGTTTGGGATTGCCTGATCCATGCAGTCCTGTAGGTGCTGGTAGAAGGCATTTGTAAGTGATTCAGCGGTTTGAGTAATGTTTACCACTGGCTCAGGGGCCTTAAAGGAGACCACACTAGTTTTTAGAAGTGTGAAATCGGCTTTTGAGAAGTTTTTCACTGTGGTCTTTTTGTTTCAGGTGGGGCGGGATGAGGACCTCCAGCGAGATTAGTTTATGATCTGATCTCACCAGTGAGGGGTATACTTCCGGTGTTGAACATTTTGATCCCATGTTCGTGATGATGAGATCAAGTATGTTTTCACCTCTTGTGGGGATGGTGACTAGTTGTTCCATGGCATTTGAGTTTATGAACTCCAGGAATCTTTGGGTTAGAGTGTTCGGGCTTGAGTAGTGTTCCCAGTCTATATTAGGGTAGTTGAAGTCACCTAGTATGATGGTGTTTGGAGATACATTTATCCCCTCCAATGTTTTCAGGAAGGCCATGTGAGGTTCCTGAGTTTGAGAGGGTGGCCTGTAACATGCTACAAATTGCAGAGCAGTCTTGCCTATGGTTAATTGCACCTGGATGGTCTCCGATGCATCAGGCGTTGCCACCAACCTTGAGGTGTGGGTGTCCTTTATGAATATGGACACCCCCCCTCCTTTCTTGGTGTTGTCCGGATTTTGGGGCTGGAACGTATGATATGAGGTGAAACCTGTTAGTGCTGGGGTGCTCTCAGGAGCCTTGAACCAGGTTTCTGTCACAGCACAGACATCAATGTTCTCCATATTGAGAAGGGCCTCGAGTGCGTGCATCTTGAGATTGAGACTTCTGGCATTGAGCAGCATTACCCTTAGTTTTTTCCTTTTTGGTGTTCTAGGGTGGTAGGTTTAGAATTTGAGCCTTGCCTAAAAAAGGCACTATGGGGGTGGCAAGAGCCTTTGCCAATATCCGGAAGCCCAGGGGTGACAGGTGCAAGCCGTCCCTTCCGAAGGAGCGTGGCTTGTCCAGCATGTCATCCCAGGCAGACAGACATTGGATCCCCTTTGAATGACACCAGAATTTAAGCCAATTATTAAAGCTGATCATCTTATCACTGTATTGTGGCATCATTCTAGGTGAAGGTAGGATACTGCTCAAGGTCAGGGTCATACCTGCCTGGGCTACATAATCAGAGAGCTCCTCGGTGTCCCTTTTCATGTAGTCCAAGGAGGTGCGTCTCAGGTCGCTGACACCAGCGTGGACAATGACTGAGTCGTACTTGTACCTGCTGTTGAGAGACCTGAGTGCTTGCGTTATGTGGCGGATTCTAGTGCCCGACAGGCAGCTTACTGTGACCTTCTCCTTACTCAGTCTGGTGAGCGGACGTCAGTGTGTCTGACTATGGAATCACCAATGACAAGTGTGTCTGGCATTTTGTTTGGCCTTAAGGGCTGTGACTGTTTGACACTCTGACTGTGTGGTCTATGTGTTGCATGTGTTGGGTCGTGAGGTGGTAGTTGTTTGGGTGTCTGCTTTGGTGGCCTCTGCTGTTTTGGTAAATTTTGACCAGAGCCTCCGAGTATGTCTTTGTGTGAGTATGTGTATGATTTGAAGTTGTGATGGTACCATGTGTGACTGGGTATGTATTGTGTGTGGTTGCCTTCTCCTCCTGTCTGGTCTTGCCAGTCCTATGTTGAGAGAGCTCAGCCTCCAGTTTGGCCGTATAGTTGCATCTCTCGCATGTATTTGTGTTTTGTGGGAGAAGGAGAGGATTGTCTGTGTACATGAGGCAATTGTAACATTGCCTCAATATTCCCAGGTTCACCAGTTGAGCTGGAGAGGACACTAGCAACTGATCCCTCGACATACTAGAAGTAGTAGATAAAGAACTTTCAAAGGACTCCGGGGGAAGTGGGTTTTGGGCTGGTGGGGTACTATCTATAATAAGAGTGCTTTATCAAGGTGCAAGTACTGTAGGAGTAAGTGCTAGGCTTTAGAATAGTCTACTTGGGAATCAAGTAGAGATGAACTTTTCAGTTATAGGATATGCTGGTTAGATCAGCAGTACAGTTTAGCGTGTTTTATAGCAGGGGGCTGAAGGGAGCTAGGAATTGGCCCAACACGACCAATGGACTACTAGTTTCTGGCTGAAACTTCACCAAATCGGACAAAAAGGCCGCTCAGTGCTTCCCACTCCCACTGGTAAGCAAAGAAACTTCCCTCCTTCCTAATAAGGCAATGGATCAGTAACAGGAACTAAAAACAAAGCCCAGGGATCAGCAGCTCTGAAACTGGACTACTCTAGTTCAGTAAAGTGGGAAAACAAGAGATTTTTTTGTTTTATTACAGAGATAAGGAAAAAAACAGACAGTAAATGCTATAAATGCTGTAAATCGGCTAGCGCACTTTAGTAAGTAAATTCTAAAAGAGTTAAAGATTGCCACACTTTGAACTTTCCAGTAATTGCTTTGCACTCTGCACTGCATGTTCATAGAGTCCATTTGACTGTGAATATTCTGGACTGCTATTCACATGTACAAATTCCCTTTCTCTTGCAAATTTCTTAAATATTAGGAAATTAGTAAGAAAATGTAAAAGTCTGACAGATATCTTGAAGGTTCAAAAAACGAATGGTGAGAATGGAAGTTAAATGCCAAATGCATAGTATTTTTTGAACAAGGTTATAGTCAATGGTGTAATTAGAGAAAATTATGGATGATCAGGTTGTAGAGTCTGTCATTCGACACCCATCTAGCTGAATAGTTGAAGATTTTAAAATTGCCCTTATAGAAGGGTTCTCATCTGATTGGGAAAAGGAACTTTTTTTATTAATTGTTTAAATTTAAAGAAAAAATTTGCACCAAAGAAGCCACTTCATTTCAATACTTTTGTCTTACCATTACTCTGTACAATTCAGTTGACATTCAAACGATTAAAGGGTCAAAAACATAATAAATCAGCAAAATAAAAAAAAGCAGGTTGCAGAAGTGTAACACCCTTAAACAAAACTTGTTGAGGCACCTTTTTTTTTTATAATAGCATTCAGTCTGATTGGGTGAGTCAATCATCGTGGCACATCTGGACTTGCCCATTCTTCCTAGAAAAAGGCCATCTTTTGGAAGTCTTATTCAGGTCAGCCAAGTATTTTTATATAAATTGTGTATGCCCTCTAGCTGGACCATTGCAAAAGTATAATTGTCTTCTTCCAGCCATGCTTTTGTTTATTTGGATGTCAGCTGGTGGTGGGAGGAATTACACCAGATCCTACTTTAGAATAACCAAGTGGAAGACTGGGGAAGTGTTTTGCTGGTGGGGAAAATTTTAAAAATTTGTTTCTCAGTGAATGACAGGGAATGTGGCTTAATCACCATACTTGAAGGGAAGGATGATTTTCACAAACGATCTGGTTAAGCCTCGATCAATACCGTTGTACATGAACTATGTAAATGACCCATACACCAAATGGTAAATTTCTGGAACAACCACAGGTCAAAGGCTCGCATGTTCCACTCAACTGTACAATATTCCACTCTAATGGGAGATCTGACTGGAATCTATTTAAGCAGGACACAGGGGTTAGGCTGACAGTTAAAAGTGAAAACAAATATAAACAAAGATAAGGAAAAACAGAAGAAATCTTAAAGGATAATGGCAGGCACTTAAAGTAAATCAAAAATGATATTAACCTTGAACTATCCAGATTATTTTACTAGTGATAAGTACATAAAATTATTGGACTGGACCAGGTTGTACAAATCCTTTCGACCCATTAGTTAAATATTAGTAGACGTACATTGCCAGTTAACTTGGGTTTTCATAGATCAGAGAATATTTCCATTACTAACAGTAGCCGATGATTAGTCTATACCCATTGAAGATCTCCAAACTATGATGTGGATTGCCAAAAGTTTACAATTGATAAGGCAAAATGCCTATCGTGAAATGTTCGTTATGTTTTGCATATGCATGACTAAAAGGAAAATACATCCATTATTCAGATGATGAAAATGTCAGTCAAACTGATCTGATAAAGTGGAACTTAATTGAATGGGTTATTAGGTGAGGGAAGCAGAATAAAAAGACCTTGACGTAACATTCCGGTTCATGTGAGGAGAAATTGCTTTAGATCATGACCAGTAATGTTGATTGGTTACCAGGTTACCTAATGTTCTGGTCCTGCAGTGTATTAATTTCCCATAGTAAGGGTCTTTAATTAAAATGGTATTTGGTAACTTTGGGGTAAGGATCCCAAATTTAATTTGGTTTTTGAATAACTTGGCCAATCAAAGTGTTAAGTTTTGGGTATGGGATTTGGTTTTCCTAATATTGTATTTGTTATTTCTTATTAAGAGGTTTAAGGTTGTATCATATGTAACGGGCCGGGGAAAAGATTTGTTGGAAAAAAGTATAAGAATATTTTTAAAATGTTTCCATTTTTTTGGTCCCTTGCAAATGGCAAACAGGATATATAATATTTTGGAAAATATTTACTTTTTTTAGATGGGCATAGGGAAATTGGTTTAATGGGTTGAAAAAAACTAGAAGGAAAATTTTAAAATTTTTTTTTGGGTTTTCTTTTTTTTCGGAAAATTGTTAAATTTTTAAAAAGTTTAAGCATTTGCATCCACTCACAACCACAACAGCTGTAATGGCCTTTTGATTTACAATACACATTGGGTTGTTTGAAATGCTTCATTTGGCTACATACACAGCTCACAGTCATTTTCAGAAAGATGGTGTTTTTATACAAACTTGCATCCTTTGTCACTTTATTTTAGGATGCTGGGCTCTTGATTAATGTGTCATTCTTGTCAACACTTGAATGTGTTTACTTGGTCATCTTTTTTGTATTTACTTGTACATCTTAAATAGTAAAGATGTCACATAGGCAGAAGTTGAACAGTGTTGCTTGTCCTTTGAATGACTGACTGCCACTGTTGTAGAATATTGTTTACATTCCTGATATTCTTGGTGAGTAGGATATAGACCTCAGCTGATGGAAGCTCCACAGAAACTTTTCCACTGTATTAGATCTCTGCCTTTGCATATGTATGGGGTCATCTTTGATAGTAGACTAATTTCTTGTTTATTTAGGATCTATGTGTCCAGCTGAGCATGCTGTATGTAGTCACATGTTGACACAGTGCAATCAATAGTTTTCTATTTCATATTTTTAAATTTATGTACTCCTGACTTCATATCTATGTACAGTCCATATAATAGTCTACACAATGCTGTTAAAATGCCAGGTGTTTGTGATCTAACAAATGAGAACACAACTTCATTTCAATACTTTTGTCTTACCCATTACTCTGTACAATTCAGTTGACATTCAAACGATTCGTTAAGGGTCAAAAACATAATAAATCAGCAACATAGAATAATAAGCAGGTTGCAGAAGTGTTAACACCCTTAAACTAATACGTTGTTGAGGCACCTTTTATTTTTATAATAGCATTCAGTCTGATTGGGTCGGAGTCAATCATCGTGGCACATCTGGACTTGCCCATTCTTCCTAGCAAAAGGCCATCTCTTGTACGCAGTCTTATTCAGGTCAGCCAAGTATTTTTATATAAATTGTGTATGCCCTCTAGCTGGACCATTGCAAAAGTATAATTGTCTTCTCTTCCAGCCATGCTTTTGTTTATTTGGATGTCAGCTTGGGGTCGTTGTTGGGGTGAAAGGTGAAATTACACTACAGCTACAGCTTCAGCTTTTTATCATACCACTCAAGGTTTGGGGCCAAAACTGAATGGAATTGTTGTTTATTGATCATTCGTAAAGTTGCCCATCTATTTCAACTTTCTGCCTTAATTGACCACATCTGCCCTTGTTTCCCATTTAACCTGTACCTAACCAAATGGAAAGCACTTGATACAAGCCTTCTAGCTTAAAAGAGAGACTTTCGAGTGATTATCAGTTTTCCTTACTTTCTTGCTGTATTTATTTATTTATTTATTTTACATTTGTTAACCGGGATAGTCCGACTGGATATATATCCATTTTCAGCGGAGGCCCGGGGAGAAAAGCTCCAAGAGTAGTACATTGCAACACATAAGAAAAGGCAAAAAAATCAACAAACGATTCGGTTACCAGAAAAAGTAAGAAATACAATTTGCTAAAGGATATCATTTACAAGAAGTAGTCAGCAAAGAAACCATTAAATATGTAGTTATTAGAACTATGTGATACTATCCTATGATATTATTAGTTAGATGAAGGACATAGGAAACTAATATATATATTGGTGTAGGAATTAGCCAGGCTTAGTACAGTAGCAAGACCTTTTTGAGCCCAGGTATAGTTTGAGCTTGGCTTTGAAGTGAGACAGTGAAGAAATTGAGGTTAACTCAGGGGGTAATAGGTTCCAGGCCTTACCTAGGGAGTTTGACAGGAGGGAGTCGCCAGCTTGGTTGTTGGTTTTATAGGTCTGAATGAGGACCTTGTTGGAGGAACCAACTGGTCGTGGATTGTTATACAAGGTGATTAGGGGTTTGAGTGAGGGAGTGTTATCAGGGGTGTAAATGATTTTGTGGGCTATGATCAGTTGGTTGTATAGCACGAGACTAGGAAGTTCTAGCCATCCTAGCTGAGTTAGGTTAATGCAGTGATGTCTCCTAAAAGGGAGGCCGGTGGCAAATCTGGCAATGTGATTATAACAGGTGGTAAGTTTATTTAGATTGGACTTGTTGTTATTTAGAAGGAGAGGTGACGCATACAGAAGAGAAGAGAGAAGGTGGGAATGGGCAATGGCTACCTTGGCTAGGGGAGTTAGAAAGTTCTTTAATCTATACAGTGGACCTAGTTTTTTGTTAATGGTTTTGATTAGGTGGTTGACGTGCAGGTCATATTTTAAGTGGGTGTCAATGGTGACACCTAGAAGTTTAGTGGAAGGGTCAGGAGAGATAATTGTGCCGTCTTGGGATTTAATAGATGAAGTTGATGGGGGTGGACTTTAGTGTAGGTAAGAATATAAGCATTTTGGTCTTTTTGGGGTTTAGTAGTAAGCGGTGGTTCGATAGCCAGTTTTCTACAGTGTTAAAGGTAGTTTGGGTCTTTAGCTGTAACTCTGCAGGGGACGTGGCTGAACATGAGTTGAGTTATCTGCATATTGAATGCAGTTGGCATTTGGAATGGCAGTATGTGAATCATTTATGAAGATGGAGAATAACAGAGGGCCTAGAATAGACCCTTGAGGGACACCCAGGATAGTTGTTAGTAAGGTTGACTGATTTGAGTGCCAGAGTACAGCTTGTTGTCTACCACTTAGGTAGTATTCGAACCATTGAAGAGATTTGGGTTCTAAACAGAGTGGTCTTAGTGAGTGGATTAACAGTTGGTGATCCACCATATCAAAAGCTTTGGATAGATCCAGGAATAGAGCGGAGGCAAGATGGTTATTGCGATAAGAATTTATGGTGTCTGAGAAGGCTAATAGGGCTGTAGTGGTGCTATGGTGAGGTCTAAAGCCATGTTGGGTATCTGCCCGGAGATGGTTGTTAATTAAATGGTTCATGAATTGCTTTTGGATACATTTTTCCATTATTTTGGCTAGTGGAGAGAGTATGGCAATTGGCCTATAGTTGGATATTTCGGTAGAGCCTCCCCCTTTATGTAGAGGGATGACATAAGAGATTTTCCAGATATTAGTAATTGTAGCTTCAGTTAGCGTGCGATTTTATAAGTACTGAGATAGGATAGGCAATGGTGTCAGCTGATTTTTGTAGATATTCAGCTGGAAGTTGGTCAGCTGCAAGAGTGGTAGGTTTTAGCTTTTTGAGTAGGGTGTGTATAAATGAGGTGGCAATAGGTTGGAAGCTAAAATGTGGAAGATTAGTAGAGGTGGATCAGTTTGGGCTGTATGTGCTAGGTGGCAAGTTACTTGCTAGGGTTTGTATGGTCTCAGTGAAAAAGCGATTAAAACTATCTGCGACAGATTCAGAGGATTTGTCAGTGAGGGCCTGAGGTACAGGGGTAGTCCTTTTTCCAGGGTGTATTAGATTATTTAGTCCTTTGGTGAAAGGACTGTAGATTGCTGAAGTATTTTTTTTGTCAAGTAGTACAAGTTTTTTTGTTTGATTCCTTAGTTGCCTGTATACTATTTGATCCTGAGGGAGTTTTGTAGTTCGGCTTAGAGCCCATGCTTTGTCTTTGAGTTTAATTTTGACCCTGGTCTCATTCGAGAGCCATGGTGCCGTTTTTGGTTGTGTTTTTTTAGAGCGGATGGGAGCATGACTATCTAGAATCTCCAGAAATTTTTTGTTAATATACATTACTGCTTCATCTAAGGGGAGGTTTTTAAGCATTGACCAATTGCAGGATTTTAGTTCAAGTTGGAACTTAGTTACGTCAAAATTCTTTTTGTTTCTGACATATCTTAGTAGTGATTGCTTGTGGTTAGTTATTTTATGCCTAATTATGTATGTGAGATGCTGATCACTAAGACTATCAGAGAGGGTACCATATGTATACATGTTGGGATGGTTATTTATGAGCACCCAATCAAGTATACTTTCTTTCTGGTGGGGCTTGCTAGTTCTAGTTGGGGTGTTAATGACTTGCTTGAAAGAATGCAAGTTAATGTGGGTGGTAGGGGCTTCAGAGGAACAGTTGCTCCAGTCAATATTAAGGTCACCTAGAATAGTGGTCTCTTGGGGGTAGTGGGTGGATATCCAATATAGGATATCTTCAAGTGTGGTTATATTGTTGCCTGGGGGGATGTACATGCAGATTATATAGATGTGTTTGCTGTTATTTAGTTTCAGTTTAGTAGCTAGGATTTCAGAGTTATTGCACTGAGGTGGCTGAATAATGTCGGTGGTTACAGTCAATTCAGATTTGTATAGAACCGCAACCCCTTCCCCCTTTTCTGGTTGCTCTGTCCAGCCTATGTATGTTATACCCAGGGGGGAGTATTTCATTGTCTGGAGTACAGGGTTTTAACCAGGTCTCTGAGAGACACAAAATATCAGGGGCTTGATCAGCAAGGAGTGCATGAAGTTCATGCACTTTGTTATTAATACTACGGATGTTGAGATGACAGGTTAAGAGAGAGTTAGGTAGGTGAGGAATAGTATGGGTATAGCTTTGGTTGCTGATAGGGAGAGAAGATTTATTATTTATTATTTAACTGTTTTACACCTCCAATACTGATTTTCCCATCACTTGCGATTTAAAAGCTTTTTTTTTTACATATGTTTTACTTATTTGACTGCCCATACTTTAAAAAAAATGTTTTTTTATATAAATTTTGGTACTGTTGTAGGCTGCACAAAAAAGTGCTATAGCATTTCCTGATCACTTGTAGTCATTTCAAGCTGCTTTAAGTGTACTTTTCACTAAACTTTTTCAGGCTACAGCTGAATTCATGGCTGTGTTACAAGTGTCTGAGTTGCCCATGCCTTACTTGGATAGAGGGAACTTTCTCTGGTCACCTGTGAGAGAGGGTAAGTTTGAGCATCAGACTGTCCTTGGAAGACGTGTTCCAGCCTTGCAGTTAGTCGTTTAAAAACCGCGTTTGCATGGTTTGGTGTGCCGTGCAGCACCGGTTAGCTAGGGTTAATTTATTCATGGCTCCATTAACTCTCCGCTTCAGTTGTACACTTGAAACTAGTCTAACTCTCAACCTACGCACTCTAAAAGCATCCTAGAGTCAAGCACTCGCTCATGACGTAAAAGCAAGCAGTAATATACCCCGAGACTTGACTGCACCCCAGGTCAAGCCTCTTCAGCCACCCCGCCCCAACCAAGCAGCTGTCTGTAATATTCATGCATGACCAAAGGACAAATGCATGACCAAAGGACAAATTCAGATGTACTATCCAGTCCAGCAGGTGAATCTGTATCATGAGGCAATGTTACAAGTGGCTCATGTACACAGACAGCCCTCTGCTACTACCACAAAACACTTACCTATGCGAGAGATGCAATTATACAGCCAACCAGGAGGGAGGCTAAGGTCAGTCCGGCTAAGACTGGAACAGACAGTCATGAGGAGAAGGTTAATACTTGCACCACACTTGCAGCCTCACATAGACCTACTAAACCTGCACTGGCCAAAAATACACCCACCAATAGGGAAAATATCTATCCCAGCAGAGTGCTGCCACCCGGACATCTCAGATGCTCAGGTAAGAGCCACCCTCTCCAAAAGCAAAAAACATAGCATCGATGGGACCAGACGGTGTCCCTGGCTGCATCCTACATGAACTCCAAGAAGAGCTAAACACAAACATAAAACTACTGTTCAGTCTCAGCCCAACTACAGCATATGAGCCCGAAGAGTGGCGTACAGCAACAGTGGTCCCACTCCATAAAGGTGGTGCCTCAACGGATCCTGGAAACTATCGCCCCATAAGCCTGACTAGATTGGTCAGCAAAGCTATGGAAAGGATCATCATGGACCGCATAAATACATATATTGGCGGAGATACAGACACTGGATCCTATCCAGTTCGGCTTTGTTAAGTGCAGATCCTGCCTCTTAAACCTGGTTAATTTCTTTGAAACAGTCACCAAGGCCATTGACGAGGGGAAGGTGGTCCACACAACCTACCTGGACCTCGCAAAAGCCTTCGATACAATACCCCACTCGGGCATTATAGATAATCTCACCAGCTTAAATATAAACCGCTATGTCACTAGATGGATTGCAAACTGGATAAAGGACAGAACCCACATGGTTAGAATTGCTGGAGCCATGTTATACTCCAAACCAGTTACAAGTGGTGTCCCACAAGGCTCAGTCCTGGGACCTCTCTTGTTCGGTATATATTTCTCGGAGGTACAGGCCAACACGGAAGGACTGTGGCTGAACAAGTTCGCAGATGACTGCAAACTGGGCACCATAATCTACTCTACAGACTACACAAGCATCCTCCAAAAGGGCCTCATAGAAACAGACAACTGGTGCCAGAGCCATGGCCACAAGCTAAATGCCAAAAAGTGTATAGTCAGCCCCTTTGGCAAAAACAAAGTGCCCACAAATTACCACATAGCTGGTAATCCATTAAATACAGATGAAGTAATTAGGGACCTGGGGACACAAGTTGATAGCAATCTCTGATTTGACAACCACGTCGCCAAAGTGGTTAGAACAACATTTTATGTAGCCCACCTAATCATGAAGGGATTCACATCTAGATCAGGGTCATCGTGCCTCTCTAATCATCCCTCATCAGGCCCATTATTGAGTACAATGCCCCTTTTGGGATGTACCTTAACAGACACCTGCAGCAACTGGAAAGACCCCAAAAGTAGCTCACCAAGAGGATCAAAGGGCTAAAACAGATGCCATATGCTGCCTGGTTAAAGAAACTCAAGCTCTACTCAGTGGCATACCGCCTGTTCAGAGGCGATCTGTGCCTGACATATAAAGCCATGTCCAAACCGGAATTAATGCACATGCTGCACCTCAGAAAATCCAAATCCCATCGAGCTACGCGCTCGAGAGACTTTAACCTCAGCACTGAAATAAATTGGACTTGCTGGAGGGACAGATTCAGAACCCAGAGGCTCCGTTCACTCTGGAATAAAATCCCAGTCCAGGTTAGGCAGAGTCCCGCATTGACTCTCTCCCAACAGCAATCTTGATGAGTGGATGGGAGATCGTAGGTTTACCCCGGGTATCACATCTGTGTCACTGTTAGACAGAGGCACAGTATACTAACCTCTAAAAAGGGCATAGCTAAATAAATTTGAAATGGGTGGCGAAAGACAAGCACATTCTGTGTAGGCTTATATATGCCCTAGGGCAGATAGCCTAGTATGAACCTATGATAGACATTGCTCTTCTGATTGCTGAGTTTGCCACTTACTGAAATCATTGATGGCTTGCCCTTGTGGATGGTGATGAATGCTTAGATCCTCTAATCTTATTGCATATAGTCTGTTTTGCAAGTAATTTTGAATGTCTTTGTCATGGCGTTTTTCAGTTGTAGTTTCAAGTCTGCCAGTATTCAATAGCTAATGTTGACTGGCACAAGAATCCACTTATGTCAACCTTTACTTGTGCATGAGACATTTAGAGGGTGCAGATAGATAAATAGCTAGATAAGTGAAAATATGGATTGTTGCTGTTCACGGATTTTTGGACTAGACGGGTACCTGACATTACTCCACCGCAGACAAAATTACAGGAGCTCTTTTTAGCATTAATTGTTTCATATTATTATCCCTGAGCATTTGTGGAGTATGGAAAAACAGTGCCACTGGCTGGTTTAGTGTATTTTTGTAATTTGAAGGCAGGTGTGCATGTGTGTATGTTAGGCATATAGAAATCAACTGAAATAAATACCGATTTATTGTGTTTTTAGCTAAATATAGATACATGCATAGATATATACTTGGATATAGAAATCTACATTTTCATAAATATATAGAGTACCATTGACACATACAACAATTGATATGGTAAGATATGTCTGCCAAAATAATTAACTATATCACCACAGTAGCTTTTGTGGGTGAGTGTGTGGGTGTGTGTATAAAGATAAATGCACGCATAAGCAGTGTCTAGAATAGACTGCCCTTAGACTGTGTGGAATTGTGCCATAATACTTATTGAGTTTGTTGCTTGAAATTAACTAATTACATTTTTCTAATTAAGTTTACTGACGCCACGTGTAGCAGTGATGTTTGGCATTGACTGATGGGTGTGCTTATTTTAAAACTAAACATGGATTTTTAATACCTCCATTATTTGCATTCATTATTTTGACATGTCCTTGTACACCTTCATGCCAGATTAATAAATATGTATAGTCATTCTATCGTTTTGGAAAATGATTGATTTTGTTAATTGTGCATACTTGGACATATTACAGTACGGTTCACTTGGGAGTAATGTGTCCTTTGGATGTTCAGGCCTAGTTGTACTTATTATTGAAGCTTTTAGGGGTTACTGTTTCTCCTTATTTCACTTACTGTTTACCCATTTTTATCATGATTTTGCTTCCTTTCATATAAGATGAATAGAGAGAGATCTGGAAGCACTCTTAGGACACCATGGGGGGTCATGGCTACCCGACTCACAATAGCCTACCCATTACTCTTTGACAAGCCTGTTCTTCCATTGTCTGTTTTAAAAATCTCAAGTTGTGCATTTGCATGTCATAAGAAATTAGTCACATTTCCTTGCATGTATCTCCCTTCTGATCAAAAGCAATCTTGGTCATTGTTATTCATTCTGTTAAACATGTCTTTGTTGTGGTACACACTGTAGTACTGAAGTAGTTGTGTTGTGCTATCCTTTATTTACATTTAGCTAAACTATCTTGCCTTCCACTTAGTGCTATGTTGTTGTTTTGCATTTTAATGCAAATGCGGATATATCAAGTGCTATCAGTAGCTTTTTCATCTCCACGGGACACTCTCCATTGTAGTATGCCACTTTATTTCCATATGCATGTGGTCACTCCCTGTAGCTTTGTCTGTATACTAATTTGTAGTGACTTGCAGAATACAAGAGTCCTAGACAGCATGCTCAATGTAGCCTTATGAGATTTACAGCAGTCATCCTGATTTCATTATTTTTTTCAACTGTACTGTTTGTATACTAATGCTGATTGTGTCTTCTGTGTGTATTTACACACACAGACACACACACACACACACACACACACACACACACACACACACACACATAGACACACACACACACGCACACACACACACACACACACACACACACACACACACACACACACACACACACACACACAATATATGCTGTAGCAGGAAGTGACTGACATAAGAGTGCACAGAATCGGCAAGAGAAACAAATAAAGAAAACATAGATTATGAAAAAGATAAAAATAAATTAAAAAAAAAAAACAATATCAGTTAATTTGAGGCATACATATTTATTCTTCCAAAAAACTTTTTTATTGAATTTTTAACAAGACAGAATTATAACATCAACAACAAAATAAGAATACATATTAAAAATGAAACATTAGGAGATATTTATGAAGATACACTTTTGTAAAATGAATGTTTTGTCTCAATGCAGTTTGAGAATATACAATTATTTACATCATATACAAATGTTAACCAAAGAATATATCAAGGTAAGTATTAATCTAAAATAAAAAGAAGTATAAGAATATAAATGAGACTGAGGTCTACAAATCCCTAAAAAGAGGTGACCTTCTATATGCTATTAATAATATGTAACACCTTTTCTATAGCTTTGCTAATAAATGACAACTTCTTGGGACTTTGCACTATCATTTTCTGCGCACTGATGTATGTATGGACCAAAATTTTAAAATTATTCCAATTCAATTTGGTACGATCCAGCCAATTTTGGGTGATATATAATTTCATAAGTGAACATATATATATTAACACTTGCATGTCTAATTTAGAGAGATAAATATTTGGTAAGTGTAGTAGTGCAGTCTCCCAAGATAAGGTGGATTTATGATATCCCATTTTCTGTAAACGAACTTTTAGAGAGGTCCAAAGTTTGTGTGAATGATGACAAGACCAAAAAATGTGTAAAAGATCTGCATTAGGATGTGAACAACAAGAACATGAGGGCGATTTATTAGAATCAAATTTGTTAAGTTTAGAAGGAGTGAAATATGCGTTATTGTTAATCATTAGTTGAGTGTAAAAGAGTTTTTTGAAGGGTGAGTATTCCAATGTATTTTTGATAGCTGAGAGTTTCTGATTTATAGATATGTGAGAGTTATGTTTGTCCCAATAAGTAGAGAAGAGACATACTTCACTATGAATTATTTGATTTATGAGATTATAAGATTTAGATAACATTTTCTCTGGGAGCATGAGGACTTTTAAAAACACTTTATAGTTGTTGATATCGGTGCTATCTACATTGATGTGTAGAAATTTAGCATTAATAACATCTCTCAATTGACGTAAGATGGTTAGATAATTAATATTAACTTTGAGAATTTTGCGAATATTAGAGATAGTTTCATTCTTGTATTGCATCAGATCCCAAACAGTAAGATCCTTAATCAGGGGAAAATCTGAAAGATTAAAAGAAATATTGTCTAAGTTAACATTAGGATTTAAATGAAGAGGTTGCATTAATTGAAATATATTTTCTAGATTTACAAGTTTTAACAATTCTTGAAAAGCAATAATTTTTTGTTTTAAAGAGTTAGGAATTTTTAACTTATTCATGACACCTAATGAAAGGAAAGGAAGAACTAGTGGATTGATGTTTTTAGTTACAATATGTTGATACCATAATTCTGTCCAAATAGAATTTTGACTAAACTTCTCAGTCTTTATATTTAAAATAGATAATAATTTATTGGCCAAGATAATCAAATAGTAAAGATGAAAATTGGGAAGACCAAGTCCTCCCCTATTTTTAGGTAAGATTAGCTTAATGTAAGAAATTCTTACTGATTTAGGAAACCATAAGAAGTTAGCCAAAGTTTTATTGATTTTTGAGAAAAAAGATTTTGGAATCATCTGATCCACTGCATTGAATTGAAATAACAATCTGGGAAGGATATTCATTTTTATTATAGCTGCTTTTGATAAAAGTGATAAATTTAGCAATTTCCATCTATTCAAGTCAAGTATAATCAATGACCATACTTTAGCCAAATTATTTTGAAATGTGGAGAGACCATTATGATTTATATGAATCCCTAAATATTTGAAATTCTGAACTATCCAGAAAGTGGAGTCAGGAAACATATATGACTTGTGAGCAAGTGGATTTATGGGAAGAACATGTGTTTTTTGAGTATTAATCTGATAACCAGAGACCTCTGAGAATTTTTCAATGGAACAAATTAGTTTAGAAAAATCTGAGCAGGGTGTTTGAAAATATAATATAAGATCGTCTGCAAAAGCGGACAAACAAACTTTAGTGTTAAGGATTCTAGGAATATTATGGAAGGTATTTTGTGTTATATATAATAATAGGGGTTCTATATATAAATTAAATAAGAAAGGAGATAATGGGCATCCTTGCTTTGTGCCATTAATGATCTTTATATTTTTGGATATTTTCCTGTTAATATAAAGAAAAGTATAAGAGTTTTTATATAGCATTTTAATAGAGTCTATGTAAGTAGATGGTATATTGAAACAAGACATAATGTGAAACAAAAAGTCCCAGTTAACCCTATCAAAAGCCTTAGCGTCAAGAATTAATGCATACATAGGATTTGAGTCATTTTTGGTAAAGTGAATAAGAGCATCAATTGTCAAGGTATTGTCCCACGAATGTCTATGTGACATAAAGCCCGCTTGTTCCAAAGAAATTAAAGATGGTAAAACATTTTTTAGTCTAGAAGCAAGTAAAGAAGCTAAGATTTTAATATCAATGTTAATCAGGGAAATAGGCCTATAATTATTAGGATCATTTTTTTCTTTGTCTCTTTTCAAAATTAAAATGGTTTTTGAGGTATTCCAATACAAATCAGATATACCATGAATCATTATATAATTAAAAATTTCTAAGAGAAGGGTGAAATCTCTGATGAGTAAGTTTTAAAAAATTCGGGTGTGAAGCCATCTGGACCCGGTGATTTACTGGTCTTAAGTCTACTAATAGCTTCCGATATTTCTCTAATAGTCAATGGGGCAGAAAGTGTGTTTTTTTGTCGATCGTTTAATCTAGGAAATTTAATAGAAGACGCGAAATTCACTATATGTTGTTTACCCCTAAGATTATTTTCCTTTGAGTATATCTCTGAGAACAATGATGTAAAAAGCTGCAAAATTTCCTGATCAGTGTTGTAACTCTTGTTATTATATTTTAATGATGAAATTCTAGGAAGAGATTGATTACCTTTTATTATTCTGGCTAACACTTTAGAAGGAACCTGTGCCCATTCAGAGTATGTAGCTAATAACCTTTGCTCTGAAATGGTAAGGTTATGTTGATGCAGAAGCAATAATTCTTTTTGGGAACTCAATAATATTTCATATGTAGAGGAATCGGGACATGTTCTGTATTGATTTTCCAAATTTTGAATTTTTGATTTTAATTGTAATTCTTTATTTCTATATTGTTTTTTAAAATATGATGCTTTGTTAATTAATATACCTCTAAGAGTTGCCTTACATGCGGCCCATTGTATATCTAAAGGGATATCTGATGTGTCTAAATTAAGATATGTTTCTTTTATTGTTTCAGTTATTGATTTATGTATATTTTCATTTGAAAGTAAATTATTATTCAATGTCCAACTATTATATGAGAATAATTTTGGTGAATGTGAGGCCAAACTAATTCCAAGAGATATTCTGGAGTGGTCAGAAAAAAATCTAGGTTCAAGAGAGTAGTTTATCTTCCTATGAGTAAAATAATTAGAAATAAGAAAAAAATCTAGTCTTGACCAAGATTTATAGCATTTTGAATAATATGTGAAAAAGTCTTTTTTATCATACTGTGTTATAAGAGAGATAGGGTCTGTAAGGTTTAAATCTATTATAATTTCTTCCAAAGCAATGGATGCTTGAAAGTTGTACGAGGAAGATCTACTAGTACGGTCAGTTTCAGGATTAATAATAGCATTCCAATCCCCCCTCAGAACTAAATAATAATCTTTGAAAGAAGATAAAATATTATATATTTGTATAAAAAAGATATGTTGTTGTTCACAAGGGCCATAAAGATTAAAAAGTATAACTGGCTTGTCAATGTTATGAAAACTGGAAATAATGTAACACCATCTTCCATTCACATCATATTTCGCCTCTGAAATAGTTCCCTGAAATGTGTTTTTAATTATAATGGTGACCCCGCTTGATTTTGTACTATTACCAGCTGCTACTATCGTTTTAATCCATTTCTTGTTTTTTTCTTTATCAAAGTCTTCTTTAGTTAAGTGTGTCTCTTGTACAAAGCAAATATTAGCCTTTGATTTAAATAATAAATGGAATAATAGGGATCTCTTGTTTTTATTTTGTAATCCTCTCACATTCCATGAGTCAATATTTAATGTCATAGTATTAAATAAAGATAGATATATAACATATAACTAAGATTTGACAAAAATGTAATATTAACTATAGACCTCAGTACCCTATACCTGTTATACTGAATCATAATGTCTTCCTAAAAAATTTGTTTTAAAGATTCTGAAAAATTTCTTCCCAAATACCCCAGTGCCTAGCCACCTAACCCCTACTAGAGAAGAAAAATAAAGATGAATTATATAAGTGAATTTGGTTAACATTTTCAATGTCAATTGCAATGTATAAACATAATAAACTTTGTATATTTGCTTAACTAAACAAAAAAACCTTATTACAATATCAAACATATTTACATATATAACTGAAATCAAGATGTCCAACATGCACAATCCCTACTCTCTTATTCATTATATAAGCTCCAATTTTGAGTAGAAAATATAACAAATTAAAGAAATTCCTCAACTTTGTATTCCAGATATTAATGAATCAAGTTTATGTAAATGTTACCATATAAGAAAAGTATATGGAAAATAGGTTTGATGTTATCCCATATATATAATACTTGCTGTACAAACTAATATTGATTATATCAAAGATAAATTGCAGTTATAACTAAGCTTAGGATAGACATATATATATCATAAACAAAATGTATTAAAATCAAACAAATAATTAAGCAGTAAAAACGTTGTGTTTCATTCTGATAATATTTGTGAACAATCATATCAATATTGACTAACTCAGAATGTAAACAAATGAATCATAGTTCTGAAAGACATTCATGACTGTACCCCCTAAAGCATCTTTCAACCTTCAACCCTAGAACAAATAAATGCGTTATTATAAAGTTATATAATTGTGAGACATTTCTTAAATTAAATAAAACAGTAAACTATTAATAAATGCTCTCTACCAATCTTTTGTATGTACGCTTAAAATATTTTAAACAGAACAATAACCCTTTAACATGTACATATTTTTATTTGTAACTGCTGTTTTTTGAGTTGTATGTCTTCTTTTAGACTTACCATTCCGTGACTATAATTCACTTAGTACAATATAGATTTTGTATAATTTCTTATATATATTTTATATAATAGCTATAAATGAAGCTTTTCACCCAGTGCCACCGCCAAAGGTGGGATCCATTCCAATCAGACTTTCCTGATTAATAAATGTAAAATAGGTAAAGTATGTGTGTCTGAATGCTATTTATGATTTCCTTATTGCTGAGTATCTGGATTATGAGTTGTATTTGCAGTCAGAAACCTGCATATCTAATGCGTATTTCTTTCAAAGAGTTTCCCTTCTACAAATATTGACTCTCTTCTTTTGGGAAGCGTTGTTAAAGGAGTGAGAAGCACACACATTTCTCTGAAGCACATAGCATAAAGATAAGTATCTTTATAGCAACTGTGATATTTACGATTTTGTTTGCATGTTACTGTTTAGACAAAGCATAATCCCTCAATATAACTTTTCTGAATCATATCTTTGATAAATACTAACATCACAAATTGTGTTTACAACATAAATGCCTTGAGAAAGTATTGGAAAGCTTTATAACTGTAAGAATTGCAGCACATCCCTGGTCCCTGAACCACATTTGTAATGAGAGCAAGTACAAACTGGCACAGGCTGTACAGATGACATTTTAATTAGTCAATATGAGAAATGCATCAGATATGTTCACTGAAGTTCAAGCTGTAACTTTTCAAAAGTAATTTGAAATCTCTCAGCCGTACTATTATTGTGTTTATGCAATGAATGACCAGGGATGACAAGTGACCCGTGAGACTGATGCGTTCAAAGCCATAACCATCAGTCAGTATCCAAGCATATAATGTCCCTCTGCAAAATCATCTGATTCAGATTTCTCTGCATGAAACAACACCCTCACAAGCACACCAGTCACCAAATTTCTGGACTTCAGGACATCCAGTACACCTTGCCTTGAAGAAAATGACAAGACAGAATTCTGTATCATTCTTCGAGGACACCAACAATGATGACTAAAGAGATTCCCCACCTCATGTCCTGTATAAAGGCCCCCCGTTTCTCTTATACACTCAAGAAACCACATCTTTCACATTTCAGGACCCTGACCATTCATCTTGACATAGCCACTAGGATATAACAACCTTACACTACCCCAACTCACTCTCTCCAAATTCGTCACGAAGCGTTCCATTAATTTTTCTAATTAGTGGCTCATCGCACTGACATGAACAGTCTACGCCAAACCCTCTTGTTTTTGATGACACCCAATCCGCTGGCCCCGAAGCCTTGATCGACACCCGACCAACTATCTGCAGATGCAGGACCATCCCCTCAAAGTATCCACCTGTACACAAATGCGCTTTGTTTCTAGAACACTAAGCACCCATTGTGCTTTCCATGATATGGCCCCAAAATATGTTATAATTTTCAGATCATTCAAAATGAGGTGGTTATACATGAGCAAATCTCTCCCTGAAGTGATTTACCCAAAGATTCTACAGAAAAAGGTGAATGATTCAATGTACGCGAATTAGTGCACTTTACATTTCAAAAGCTATCTCTATATTAACACCAGTAAGTCTCCTGACTTAGTCCAATAAAAATAAGTTTGCACTTACTCTGCAGGAAAACCAGCAAACTCATGACCACCAAGAGCTAGACACATCAGTAGAAGAGAAGCCGCAACACCTTAGGAATACAATTAAAACAAAGGGTCTAAACTCCCATGTTAACATACAATATCTGGACTGATCCATCAAGCACAAACACTCAAAAACAATCCATGCAACCAGGTTTGCTGTCTGATCAGATCCCACCCCTGTAACGCCACCCGAAGACCCCCACACGACATATTATATCTCAAATCAAAGGTGATATTACACCTGTCTAGATCGACAGGAGTACACAAGCTACAAGACATACAGTAGGTAAGACTTCAAAGGCACCGTGCACCTCCAAATAAAACTTCTGCACATACCGACAAAATCCCAAAGAAAAACTCTGTACACTCTGCAATGAACAATAAGAACAGCACTCAACCTCAACACTCTCCAACACACCAAGCAAACAACCACACATCAAGCTAAAATGACATACTATATACTCCAAAGTTATCAGATTAACCCGGTTTCAGTGAATAGATGAACGTAAGTGCTCTCTATTCATTTTCTAACGATGACGTCACACTGATGCCTCGAAGATCCACAGAGGTTAAGCGCGTAGATCTGAGATGCAGCTGAGATGAAATTTAACACTTTGACACAACTGTAGAGTCTCGAGGCACTTAAATTTCCCTCCAAACATTCTGATATTTTGTTGGTGATGCTCAACATGTGGTTGCCCGCCCAATGCACTAGAGAACATCGAAGCTATCAGACTAACCCAGCATCAGTGATCTAATGACATTGCGAGAAAAAGCACAATACCCTTGTATATAAGCATGGCACTGTTGATAAACTCAAGTACAGAAAGCGGAACACATTACAACAAAACTGCCCAACTAACGTTGAAAATTGAAGGCTTCATAGTAAGGAGGACTAATATCATATTCTATCTAAGTCGAACAAATTAACCAAAACGTTAGACGTACAAAATGTTATGTATATAACAGAAACGCCAGAGTGTAAACCTATAAGAATATAATTAAGTATATAACATAAGCTAAAATGACATACTATATACACCAGTTTTTGTAATGATCTCCACATTAATACATAACAACTAGAGATCGTCCGAGTAAGGTGTAAACTTTTAAGTCTTTTATCCTGGAACAAAAAAAAGAAGAGAAAAAAAAAAAAAAAAAGATGTACCTGTTTTTCAACTTTCGTTTTAGAGAAAGCTCTTAATTAGTTACAAGCACAATGCGCTTTGCCGCTCCGTTCTTTAGCGCGAAATATGATTACTTCCTCCCCTATAATGCTGTCAGCTAGAGCCTTTTAAATTTACACTCAGTATATAAGGCTCCTTGCATCGTTCTTGCTCTTCAGCCCACATTGCCAATGGAGGAGACTAGTAATATAAATAGCAGACAATCAGGACACATCACAAACATGAAGCTAATAAATGTTAAACCCTGTAATTCTGCTGAATAGATGAACGTAGGTGCTCTCCTTACATTTTCCAATGATGTCGTCACACTGATGCCTCGAAGATCCACGGAGGTTGAGCGCGTATATCTGAGATGCAGCTGAGATGAAAATTAACACTTTAACAAAACTGTAAAGTCTCAAGGCACTTAAATTTCCCTCTAAAATGATGACGTCACCGCCAAGCTCCGTATCTTCATGAAGATAGGTGGCATAGTACTAGCATCTGCTGATGAGATAAATAAAAGATTTTCTCTCAGACCAGTCTCGAGAGTCTGAATAACTCCCTCCAAAATGTTTATGACTAAACTAGGGCACTGTAGTTGCTTAAACTAAAAAAAAAGAAAAAACACTTGTACGCTATTTGGGGAGACATAAACAAAAAATATCTGCAATGCTAAATCAACTTTAAATGCCAGCACCTTGCTTGTGAAAAAAAACATACAAGCACATAACAAATTAGCATTTTTCCCATTTCTTCAAGTAAAAAAAGAAATATATTTATGTTTATATATTTAGGCACTGTACATACTCTTGACAGAGGCACATTTTGAAGGATTTATATCTCATATTATCTGTAATAGCCTAACCCTTATGAGAAAATTGTCATAGTAGCATTTAACATGTTATAATTAAACTATACATAAACACTAAATCTCAAAAAGTGAGGGAACCACAAGATTTATTTAAGGGCTGAAAGCTGAGTTTGTATTTCTGACTTCACCATAAAGAAAGCAAAAACACTTCCTGTTTTCTAAAGAGAAAAAGGAATGAATAAACATATTTGTGTATATATAAACATTTTGTTTACCCTTGGTAAGAATATATTTCACAATAGATTAAACTTATTAACTGTATGTAAATATCCTGTATAAGAAAGAAATATATATATATATTTTCAACACATTTGTACCCAGACAGATATATAAAATGTTAGGAAATTGAATCCGGAAGCTTTTTGAATGCTTTAAAAAAAACATCTTTTGCTCCCTTAGGATCAGAACAGGTAAACTTTTTTTCATTAAATGTAAATGACAAAGTATTTGGATAAGACATGCGAAATCTTATCCCTCTTTTAATTAATTCTGCACAATAGGGAGAAAGCTTTTGCCTGTTTAGTTTTATTTGAGGAGGAAAATCCTGTGAGAATGATAACTTATGCGATTTCCATACAAACTGTTTTTTACTTTTAGCTGCTTGCAAGATTTGAAAAGCATCTTGAAAATTTAGCAATTTTGTATATATTATCCTTGGTGAAGAAGCATCTTGACTTGCGTAGAGCTCTGTGTGCTCTCTCAACAGTTATGTTTTTTGAAGATGCTTCACAGTTTAGTAATGCCTCAAAAATACTCTTGGACACAGACAACAAATTATTTTTATCAAAAGATTCTGGCAGACCACGAATAATAATGTTGTTCCTGCGGCTCCTGGCTTCTAAGTCTATCAATTTAGATTGTATTTCAGAAATAGTTTTATCCTTAGACTTTAGATCACTTTCCAATGACTCAATTTTTATCTCCAAAGCTGAGTTACTGTTTTCAATAGTACTCATTCTGTCATTTATTTGTTTTAATGTATCACCAAAGTCAGTAAATTTTTCTGAAAAGTTCTGAATGGCACTTTGTATAGGCTTTAATGCTAGCTTTAGCTCATCTAAATAAAAGTTTGAGTCATTTAATTCTTTGCTACTTACTTTGGCTGGTTCAGAAGAATTTTTGGATGTTCTCAATCTTTTGGAAGTGTTATCTTTTTCAGGTGAGTGAACTGAAGAGAATTTGGCCTTCGTGGCCTGAGCATCCATAGACTCCGATTTAGTAGCCATGCCCAGAGATTAGATGTTGTAACCAGGGTGACAAGTTCCAGGAAAATTCTGAAGCAGCAGGTGCCCAAGTCAGATAACTCCACAAATTGTTCTGAGGTAAAATGTGTCTCAAAATAAAAATTCCAAAGACAAAAATATTCCAAATATATGTAGAAAGCTTTGTATAATCCTTTTATGAAAAAAACTGAGGAAAAATATTAATCCCAAGTTGTAAAAAAATAAAGATGATACTAGTCTGTGAGGAGCTCAAAGAATAGGGACTAGTCTAGTCGGCAGCCATCTTGGAATCATGTACATATTTATTCTTACTTACAGCTAAGTAGATGGTGAGTAATTCTAGAGTAAGTCACTCTAGAGTAAGCACAGTGGAAGTAGGACATGGGGATGAATATGAAGGGAGTGTGGGATAGTGAATGATTTGTTAGTCAGGGTTACAGCATGGGCATAGCCAGTGTGTGTTGAGGTATTCCTTGAGATTTTTTTACAAACAATGTAGAAGAAAGAGAAGAGTTCATTAGGCAGTTGTTTCCAGGTTTTTCCCACTGTGTTACAGAATACTGAGTCTCCAGCCTTGGTATTACGTTTAGTAGTGGAAACTAGTAGCTTATTAGCTGGGCGTTTTTTTTCCAGATTCTTGTATGGAGTAATCAGACTACATAGGATTAGGGTATCCATATTGTGGTAGAGAATCTTTTGGGTGATAAGTTGTTCATAATGAGGTTGATTCTGCATTTCTAAGCATCCCAGCTGTTTAAGGTTGGGACAGTGATGGGTTATAAAAGGTGCGCCTGCAGCGAATATGGCACAGTTATTATAGCTGGTTGCAATTTTGGTCGAGTTGCTTTTAGATAGGTTGGTATAAATGGCACAGGTATACAACATGTTAGACATAGTGTGGTTTTGGGCAATGGTGTGAGGAAGGTTTTGAGTCTATAAAGGGTGCCTACTTTTCTGTTGACTGACTTTAGAGTAGTATTGATATGATCATCATAGTTAATGTACTGGTCTATTGTGATACCTAAGAGTCGAGTTGTAGTGTATGGCGATATGGTATTTGCATTGTTAGAGGTTAATGTCAAGTGACATTGTGGAGACATTTGTGTAGGAGTCAAAAGCAACAATTTCATTATTTTTGGGTTCGGGAGGAGGCAGTGTTGGAGACCAATTTTCAACATTATTAAATACTGTTTAAGTGAGGGTCTGGAGTGAAGAAATGAAATTGGCAGAACAGATTAAAGTTGAATCATCTGCATATTTTATGCCGGTGGCTTGTGGAGTATTGGCTTTAAAATATAAATATATATATATATATATATATATGTATATATATATATATATATATATATATATATATATATGTAATGTGTGTGTATCACGGTGGTGGTGCATGCTGTAGCATTTTCGCACACGGTCTGATTCGATTATCAGCTAGAGCATCTTCTGCGTGGACCTTCGTTGAAGGTTGTATGTCCTATTTTGGAAGGTATATTCTTACACGTACCTATATTTCTGTAAATATATCTATATACACATGCACATAGGTGTCTCTCTGGCTCGCTCTGACTTTGCAAATGCATCAATAATGACCTGTGTTAATTATTCCGCACTTCCGTGACTCGTACGCCTAGTATCCGTCTCATTGTTTTTTAACTCCGGCAACATGTATGTTCCCACTGGTATGGTCAATGTCTGACTGAAGGTAATCTTCATGCAATGTACTAGTATGAGTCTCCTTGGAGTGAGAAGTATTTATCCGGATAATACATCGGATAGTCCGCAGGCCTCTAATTCTGTGGATTGTTAGGGCAGCACAATTTTTTTTATTTTTTAATTTTTTAATATACATTTGGTGACCGGGAGTGTGCAACTGGAAGTAGGTCCATTTTCAGCGGAGGCCCGGGGAGAAAAACTCCACAGTTAAAGCATACAGACAGTAGTTACATTGGATTTACATAGCGACTAACAATTTGGTTAACATAGCAGTTAATTACAAACATAGTTGTAGATGAACATAGTACATCATTAGACAACTAGAGGTTGCAGACAGTATTTGTGCGTGAGGGTTTATAACAGTTACAGTATAACTGCTGCAGAAGCTATGGATTTGCATATGGGGTGTATGATTCATCAAAATGAGTTCCTTGGGTTGGCATAGGATTGCCTGGTCTCAACAGTGTCATAACACCTGTAAGTTTTCTTGAGTTAAAACAGGACCTAATACTGTTCAAGTGCATGACAGCTTTCTAATGTTTGTAGTGGTAACATTGCAGTAGTGTTGCATTGTTTCAGTTGCCAAACGTGGACTTTGAGAAAGGATGGCCTCCCAGCAAAAGTCGCGTACCATTGTGCCATACAGCTTCGAGCCAGTATATACCGATGGTCAGCGTCCACCTAAACGAGCACGCAGATGCAGCAGTAGCAGTGAGGAGGATGATGCTTGTGTGACCGAAGATGAAGACATGAAATGGTGCACATGCCAGCTCTGCATACCAATGAGTACTGCACGTGAATGTTACTGCTGTGCATCATCGACCCGTGCCAAAGCCAAAATCATTGAAATTCAGCCACCACCACATTGCATTACTGCACATCCACTATTTGAAAGTACTTGCCTAACGACACATATGCTACACATCCTTATGCGAGCCATGTACTACTTCAAAGGTCATTTTCAACGTACACAGTGGACAAACAGGTAAAAAACAGTCATAGTCTTATCAGTCTGCATGTCATGATTATTGTCTTAACTAATTTGTGTGTTATTGAATTCAAGGGTTACAGTTGATATGGTTGAATTCACTAAAAATGAACTGTAGCATGACATGCTTATGATTGCTATAGAATGTGAACGGCCTGTAGTACCTGTTGTCCATGTATGGATGATGTTATTGCACTGAACTGACACAGACCTTCAAACTGTTGAACTTTGACAAAATTGTGGCTGTCAGACAGCAGACTTTTCATGCTGTGATATTTTCTAGGGATGTCAGATTTGAAAAATGAAAAACAGCATTGCAGATGTAATTTCACAGTTGATATTAAGTTGCTAATTATTGATCTGCCGTGTACAGAAACAGAGATTAGTTTACTTGCATGTTGCACGCACTGGCAATACCAAGTGGGTGACAGTTGAGTGCATGTTGACACGTAATGTTGTGTGCAGTATATTACTACCACACTGAGTCATCTGCATTGGCTTGCATTTGAATTTTCGGTTTGGTTAAAACTATGCATGTTAGCATTACTAGAGTGGAGGATGTGTAGCACTGCAGTTTATAGCATTTTGTATGCATTAACATTCGAGACATTATAGTGACTGTGACCCTTTCCTGTTATGCAGAGTATACAGATTCGTTGCCTACCGAGCATATGTGCTATGGATGTACGATAATAAAAAACTTGGTTATGGACATCGAGTGGTCATCCCCTCATGTGTTGTGAACAGTATACGTCAAAGATTCCCCTCGGAGGAAAATGATTATGTTGGCTTTCAGGCTTTTGAAGGTTTTGGGAGTTTACAGAGTAGCACTTGAAGATTACTGTCAAGTTGTTGAAGCTATCAGAAGCTGGAAAAAATAATAATTATGCATTGTGTGGATTGTGTAGTGTGCAATTTATGTAGTACATGGTGGATTTCTATTGATGTATTAACCAACTGAATTAACTGTAACACTATGTTGTGGATCATAATGGTTGATGTATAAAACAATTACATATGTAATGGCCATAACTGCGAATGAAAATTTGCAATTTACATAGAAAATTTGTTTTTTAGTATGTCACATATTTACTTAAATAGTGTTAATAAATTGGATGTAAACCTTTATCCTTGTCAGTTTATAGAAGACTTCCATGGAAAGGAGTGTGAAGTACAAGTTACAGATTATACTTTGATTGCAGTAATGCATGCATCAGAATGACTGCTGTTTATGTTTGCACTACTTAGAAATAACTAATCGAGTAACCAGTATTGGCAGTATGATGGGCTTGGTTATGCACCCTTCATGAATGTATAAGAAATTTAATAGAATAGACCTATTGAAAGATTGGTAATGAACTGCTATCCGGTGAAGATTTACTATAAGTGGATCAATGGTTTCTGTATTATGAAGTACATGAGTATTTGGTATCCCTGCATAGCTGTTGGCAAACTGCACAGCCTCGGCTTGGTGTTCATTCGTTACGCTAAGTTTTTACTACAGTATTTTACACACTGGTACAAAAGAATTTCAGCCTCCATAAAGGGTCTACATATGCAGATTGTTGTGCATTACACTCGTACACTTTGTGTTTGGTTTGCATTGGACACAACCAAGTACAGTCTGAAAGCCATTCCCATTTCCACTTGGTGCATGGTGGCATGTCCTGACCAATATGTTCTCCCATTCACTGACTCAAGCCTGTTGACATTTATACTTTGATCATAGAAAAAGGATTACTTGAAGCATTACTTGAAATGCAGTCTAAGGCATTACAACCCCCTCATCAAGGGATACATGCATGTCAACTGATGCTCCAGTGGAGCTCATTTGCGTTTAACCATGGAGATGAAGACTAAGCTTTGTCCTCTGAGTCCAGATAGTCTATTGGGGATAAATATTTTATTAAATTGTGCAGAACACGGTGAGTGCAATGATGTCAATGCACCAAGTCCAGCCACAGCATGAAAGGAGAAGACCTGAACATAAAGTTGGGATCTAGTCAGATATGTAAAGAAATGCATGCATTTTTTTGATACGTGAAGATGATGCAACATGCATTTGTTAGATCGGTTTATCAGTTTCACAGCATGGTTGTTATACGTAAATAATGGTTTGCAGGTATTGAAGGCTAATATTTGGTCATTCCAAATGACACAGCTTAAGGTACATGGACAGCATCCCAGAGAGATGTATGATCATCGATGGAAGATATTTATTGGTATTATATTCTTACACAATTTTAACTACAATTCATAAATGTATGACATCCATATGATGTAGTATGTACATCAACGAGCGTTGATTTCATTATGCTGTAGGGGAAGTTATTTTTTAGTGCATGATGTAATATTTGTTGCTGTTCATGGATGTCATTCGTAACTTATTTGCAGGTGTTATAACAGGTGGTAGTTGTCGATGGCTGTTGATGCATATCATTTTGTAGCCACTTTGAGGCACATTTCTCAGTGGAACACTGAAAATAGAGTAATTGTATGGCAGAGCAGTTACTAATGTGGCCGGTTGACACTTACCATCTTCTCCTTTTATTCACAGATATCTACATCAGTCTTCATTGAAAGATGCCCCACTGCATGGCATATGGTTGTGGAACACACACTGGCCGTTTGCCAGAAAATGTTTCTATACATAGCTTTCCACGCAATGTGGAGCAATGTACTGTGTGGGCAACACGGTGTGGAACAAATGTAGGTAGCATACCCAAGTTTGTGGCTGAAGCAGTAAACTGTAAGAAGCCACGTTATTATCTTTGCTCCCTCCACTTTGAGGAGAGCATGTATGAAGTCAACTTCATGAAACAGTTACTGCCCACTGATATTAGAAAAGGCAGAATTCTTCGTCGCTTGAAGAAAAATGCAGTACCCAGTATTTTTAGTTTTTCAAAGGTGAAGACACGAGTGTCATCATGTCGACGGATTGAACAGCAGGATCGACAAAAGGTAATCTAGAAGTAGTAATTTTTTTTATTAAATAGAGTACGTGGGACTGCATGCAGTGGAGTTCATGATATAGTGTACAAAATTGTGCAGTAGATTGTCTTGTTTTGACTGTAGTATGTAATGTAATAGTACAGGTATAATTTGATATTTGGCCGCTCGATAACCATGCCCTTATGGCAAAATTATGATAATTGTCTTGGTGGGCTTCTTTTCATGATTCCAAAGGCTGTCATTGCTGCAATGGACAAGTTACGTGGCTGAATCATAAAACAGTTAATGCATTATTTAGTAGCTTAAGATGAACTGTTAAAAATGGGGTGCTTTGCATGTATAATAATCTACTATTCTTCATTAACAGGTGCTGGAGGAGTTGCTGAGGTCACCACATGAATCAGCAGAACAGGTAACACAGCCAATGGACACTGATGAAATCCAAACCACTGACCATCGCTACAACTGTGATGTAAGTCATTTGATTTTAAGCCTGGTGTTCATTTTGAAAATGTGGTAATGTATGTGTGCATACAATGTAGGTTCCCAATCAGTGAGTGGTTATATGTCTATTGACTTGTTAAATTAAGTCATACCATACCACAAAGAACCATATCAATATGTGACTGTTTATGGTATGGGCTGTCAGAGATAGAGACGTATACAAGCAATGTAATGGTTATTTTTAAGTATTGATAGCAATTTGATGTGATGTTCTTATGGTGTTGTAGTTATACACCGTAATAGTGTAGAACAGTATGGATAGAACATTGTTCATTGTCAGCATAGAGTATTTGGCACTCACTCTGGTGTGAACAAATGTATAAATTTTAATTGTTAAAGCACATTTTTTCCATTATACATTATCAGGGATATAATATAGTGCAAGATAGATGACAGTGTAGATGTGGGTGGACAGTTAAATACCATGATTCACTGCTGTTTAACTTCTGTGAATCTAAATGGGGTAGTAGGTTAGCATTGATAAATGGGTATTTAAGGTTTGTTTTGAAATGTACAGTACAAGTTTGGTTATAGATGTCTTCAGTGAAGCTAGGCAGACACACGCAAGTTAAAGTTGGCAATATGTACTTAGCAGCCATTGGACCATAGGAGGTTAGTAGGCTATTATCCCGGTGCCCCTTAACAACATAGCCAAGACTTTAGCACATGTTTAGACAAACCAGCACCTAAGTAACCTGTCCAGCATGGACATGTTTGGAATACCACTGGCATATTTTCTGTTTGCCATCCAGTTATCCAGGTTGCATACAAAGATGGACAAAGAGGTACTCTACTTGATGTGGAGAGGGAGTCGATTCCATAGAAGATTGACTTTATTGGAGAAAAATCTATCCTTCCAACAAGCCCTGTTCATGTCACACACCAGGGTGAGATCATGCATGGGGGTCACTCGAGTGGATCTTAATTTGCGGATAAGCAGCAGTCACATACAGGTGGGGTCCATTATTACCTTGCATGCCAGTCAGAGGTCGCCTCTGAGGAGTCTGCATGAAACTGAGTAGTGGGATAGGGCTTTTAGCCTATCAATGTATGGTAGGATGTTTTTGGACCTGGCTTCTCATTGTAAGGAAGATGTGTGTTCTTTACAGCTGCATTAAATGCAGAGAGGTGTGTTGTAGTCAGTAATGGGCATTGTAATGGAAGAATACATTGATGTTACGTCCATTTTTGCTACTGGAAGACATACCCTTATGAGGTGGGGCACGTAGAATGCTTTCCATACCACTAGAGCTAGATAGTGATAAAAAGTCACGTTGATATCAATCATCACAGCTGAGTGCTTAGGACTTTGTCATTAATGTGATAATTTTAGGGGATGTGACTCTCCACAAAGAGGAAGATGCATTCTTTGAAATTTGTGCATTGTTTCATAACAAAGACATCACCTTTATACTCTTTTGTGTGTCAATACAGAGTCTGCAAGAACAGACAGGCATGCTGCTGGAAGACCCACTGATTGAAAATGAGAAAGTCATCGTACTGGACATCAGTGTAAGAATTTGTGTGTTTGAAGCATCACAGCATAGCTGTCTGTGACAGTTTAATTAGCTGTTCAGATAGGTGATATTTAATTTACATTGTTTATTCTTTTCTAGGAACAGGCTGCTGTATTTTCGGAAGAGGTAGTGATCTCCAGCATGGAGTATGCCGATGGAGAGGCAGGAAGAGATAATGCAGCACAACATGACTACACAGTTGGAAAGAATGGATTATTTCCCGCTGATAATATAAATGGGAAAAACAATGTTACAAAAATTACAGAAATTAAAGCATCTCACAGCACAGTATCAAATGTGCGAAAGAGAGGCCACAGGAGATCACGGAGCACGGGTAGTCAAACTAAGGTGTCACATACTATGTTAAGTGTAGCAACACAGACTGCAACTGTAAAACCTTCTGCACATGATGCTGAATGTATGGCCTCAACATGGATGGATGCTAGCACACAGTTTCCAGAAATGGGTGCATCACCTGCGCAACTTCTTAAGGATCACACTTATGTAAAGTGGGGTAAGCCACATGTTGAAACGAGCAGTAGTACTGACATCTATGCGATGGAACAAGGAGTCCAGGTGGATATGTTAAATGATGATGAACAAACGACAGATATGGACCCATTGAATGATGATTGTTTGGAATTAGAGATGCCTTCTGCCATGGTGTGTTGTAGTACCCCAGTGAGAAGTAAAGAAACCATCAACTGGAGTCTGACAAGTGATGCCCAGACAATGTATGAAGACATAAATGACTGCCATGAAGAAGACCCTGACTGGTGTGAGCCATCGACCACCATGTCCATATCTGAAAATGATGAGACTCTGGAGTATGAAAATGTGGAGCAGCAGATGGTGTTGCAACGGAAATTTATTGTATTTGAAGACTGCCTGGATGAACTGCTGAGAAGAATGATATGTCCTGACTGTAAAGCACCAGCATGTGATGACTATGAGAAAAGAGTTGTTGGATCCATGTTTGCCACCAAAGTAATGTGTCTGAATGGACATGAAATTGTAAGTTGGCAAAGCCAACCAGTGTTGGGTAGAATGCCTGCGGGAAATCTTTTGAATGCAGCTGCTGTACTATTTAGCGGAAGTACATATGCACATATAGCACAGTTTTGTGCATATGTGGGTCTGGAATTCATTAGCCAGACAACAT
This sequence comes from Protopterus annectens, assembly GCF_019279795.1. Lineage (NCBI taxonomy): Eukaryota > Metazoa > Chordata > Ceratodontiformes > Protopteridae > Protopterus > Protopterus annectens. The sequence continues at coordinate 1,290,449,268 of NC_056745.1, forward strand.
TTTATGACCTACAGCGTGAGTATTTATTTCCAGTAGTTCAAAAACAGTGGAGTACGCATCAGCAAGATCTGCTACAAGACATTCAAGGTAAAAGAGTGAGATTATCAGGTGATGGCCGATGTGACAGTCCGGGCTATTCAGCAAAGTACTGCTGCTACAGTTTGATGGATATGGACTCTGGATATCTCCTGGATTTTGCCGTAGAGCAACTTGGTGACGGAACATCTTCAGTAGCTTTGGAAAAAAAGGCATTCCTGAAATGTATGCAGAACTTGCGTAGACTGAATGTGGACATAAGTGTAGTAGCAACAGACAGACATCGAGGGATTGGAAGTGCAATGAGGACAGAGTTTCCGGAAATTGACCATCAATTTGACCTGTGGCATGTGTCAAAAAGTATTACAAAAAAGATTGTATCAGTTGCCAAAAAAAAGGAAATGGAGCAGTTAATGCCGTGGTGCCAAAGTATTTCAAACCACTTGTGGTGGTGTTCTGAAACATGTGATGGAGATGCACCACTACTGCTTGAAAAGTGGAAGTCTCTCATCCATCACATAACAGACAGGCACACCTGGGATTGGGGAGAGAAATTCTGTGCCTGTGAGCATGACATTCCATTGCCAGACCAGGAAACAAAACAGTGGTTGGAAGTAGGTGATGCTCCGCACACTGCACTAGTGAAGATAATGAGCAACACAACACTGGTGAACGATCTGAAACACTTAACACAGTTCTGTCACACAGGCAGTTTGGAAGTGTTTCATGCTCTGCTGTGCAAGTATTGCCCCAAATTTGAGCATTTTTCAAACAGTGGAATGAAAGTACGGACAATGCTCGCCATTTTTGATCATAATGCCAATGTGAATCGTCAGCAAGCAGTTGTGCATTACCCAAAGATTAACTGCGCAAAAAAGGGAGATCTGCGTTACCGCATCGTGTATCCTAAGGCAAAACAGCAATGGGTTGCAAAGCCAATTTTTGAAGAGAGAAAATATGACTATATCTTTGATATAATTGTGGATGTCCTCATGATGAAGAACAGAAAAATTTCTGTTCCGAGCTTTCAGGTAACACCTGTAGCCAAAAATATAGCCAAGTGTGAGAGACCAGATAAAGCAGAAGTAATTGCCAGGCATATAACACAATTTGGTAAGTCACAGATTCCTTAATTACTGTTGCATGTAGTCAGCATACTAGAAGTGTGATTGAGAGTAATGCTGCACCAGGCCTACATGTTTGATCTGCAGTGATGTGTCATGGTGTTCGAGCCAGTGACCATTGCAAAGAACAAAAATTGCTCTTTACTACAATCAAATGAAGAATTTCTACAAGTACAGTTGTAGATGACAACTCTGAAGACTACAAAGCTAAATTAGGACATACATCCGGATTTGTTAATGTCTACTCCAAGCCAGAAGGATGACATCACAGAAAAATAACAAATGTGAGTTGCTAGTGCATGTTAGCATTGCTTAAAAATGACAATAGGAATTGTGAGCAGTCTGAAAATTATGATGTGTCCATAAGACTAGAGTTGACAGTGGAATTTACAGTTACGGTGTAGGTGATGAAGACAGTAATGATCTGCTAGATAGTTTTGCCAATAAAGAGGTTGTTGACACTGAGGTAGCAGTTTCATTTATGGTCTCGGTTTACGGGTGTGATTACAGTGTTGTTGATGACTATGTAACATAGAGGCGCTGGTTAGTTAGTCGGTCAACATCACTGTTACTGATGGGCCCTTAAGGAACACACGAGCTGAGTATCATCAAGTTCCACAACCAATCTCGAGTTTTGCACAGGATGTACAAAACAGGATGAGAATAAGTACATGTTTTGGTAAGTGACGAAGTGTAACAGAGAACGTTGTATATACAGTGTCACAAATCCTGCGGTAATAGACAAAGCAGATCAATGCAATTAGGGTACCCCATGAAAACTGAGATAGTCCTCATTTATTTGACATGTAAAAAGGCTTGATGAGCTTGAAATGTTGCTGTAGATTAAGCGCACAGTACTAGTAAAGTCTAGGTAATCCATTTATGAGTGAGAGCCACTGAATATTGTTTTAATGCAACTACCTTTCATGGGTACTTTCAACTGTATGCATTTTGAACACTTAAAATTCAATCACAGGATTGTGATAACATGCAGTGTCTCATAGACATCAGATCTGTGTACATTGTGTGTACATTGCACAGTGTCCGATAGGTAATGACTGTTTGGATATGTTTTCAAGTTTGCATGGAAGACTAGGTGTACAGTCAGCTTATACTGCACGTCTGACAAGCAATGACTGTTTTGATACGCATTCGAGTTTGCAAGGTAAAGCAGGGTGATAGGTAGTGTCTGTTATATATTTTTTTTTTTTTGTAGAACAAAAAATGTAACTCTACTCCATAAAACAGAATATGGATGGATGTCAGTAGTAAGGATAGTAACATGGCTTACTGTCTCAGTTATGTCATTGTAAGGAAGATAGACTAATAATCGCTTTATGTCAGTAATGCAATTATTACAGATCAATTGACAGAATGTAGCAGTTTACCGCTGAGGGCTGCTTGTGAGTGAGGATGTGAGACAAGATTACAAGTCTTTATAGTGATCTATTCTTGTTTAGTGGGAGATTCAGACAGCTCCTAAGGATGGTCAATGTTTAGGGGCAAACACTTAAGGTCCCTTGTGTGTACTATACATATAAGATACAGCACAATGACATTAAATATACAGATCCAACTGATATTGCCAACATCCTGGCAGATAGGATCAGTGCTAACATTAACCCCCTTCTCATCCTCTGAAGGGCCTATCTCTGTACTGGAAGAATGGAATGGTCCTGTCATCATGGCTGCACAGTTAAAAAGCACAGTCTCCAAAGACAAGAACACAGCATCCATGGGACCTGAGAACATCCCAGGCTGCATTCTACTTGAAATACAGAGGGAACTGGCACCACACCAAAGTCACATGTTCAATCATAGACTCACCTCAGGCTTTGTGACCACTGAATGGCAGATGGCAGCAATTATACCACTCCAGTAAGGGTGGAACCACAACAGACCATGGGAGCTACTGCCCCATTAGCCTGACGAGCCTGGTCTGCAAGGCCATGGAACGAATCAGCATGGAACTTTAAACACAGACATTGGTAATCTCCAAACTCACGACCCTGTCCAGTTTGGGCCATGTATCCTACAACTGAAGACTTCTTTGAACCAGTGACCAAAGCTGTAGATGAAGGTAATGTGGTTGGCACAGCCTATGTATATCTTGCCAAGGCCTGCAACACCATTCCCCACTCTGGAATTATAGATACAATGACTAAACGAGGTATAAATATCTGTCATAAGATGGTTTGCCAACTGGCTCAGTGACACAACCCACACTGTGAAGGTAGCAAACTGCAAACTTCAAATCTGACATCAGACCAGTGACAAGTGTAGTACCACTGGGTTCAGTCCTGGGTCCTCTCCTGTTTGGTATCTACTTCTCTGAAGTACAAGCTAACAAATAGAAGGTGTTTGGCTAACTATGTTTGCAGATGACTGCTAACTAGAAGCAATAAGCAAAACTCATAACAATGTGGACATCCTACAGAAGGCCCTCATTGAGACAGATGCCTGGTTTCAAAGCCATGGCCTCAATCTTAATGACAAAAAGTGCAATCTCATCTCCTTTGGTAAAAGCTCTGTACCCATGAACCACCACATAGGCAGTAGTAAATTTAACAGGAAAAGTGTGATGAGAGACCTTGGGACACAGGTGGACAGTAGTCTCTCCTTTGATAATCACATGCCCACGGTAGTCAGTAAACCCTTCTACGTGGCATACCTCCTCACAAAAAAATTTCTCATCAAATAAAAATAACTCATTGTTCCCCTATACTGTTCACTTATTAGTGCCAATATACTTTACAATGACCCCTTTGATAGGTACCTCACAAGACATCTACAACAACTGGAAACAGAGCAGAAATACATCACAAAGAGGATTACTGGCCTAAAATATATGCACTATGCAGACCATCTCAAAAATCTCCATGTTTTCTCCGCCACATATCGCCTAGTCCGAGGCGAGCTCTGCCTTACATACAACGTTATGTCAAACCCAGAGCTGTTGGACATGCTCCACTGAAATAAATCCCAATCCCTCTGAGCTACACACTCCAGGTCCCTAATCCTTGTCACCACAATAAACAGAACAGGCTGGAGGGATAGATTCCTGTCCTAGAGACTTTCCATACTGTATAACAAACTACCTATCTATATGATACAAACGTCCTCATTATGACTCTTCTAGAAAAATCATGATTGTATGGGAAATAGGAAATTCACGGATAAATTCAGTGTCTCTGCTCGACAGTGGCATAGGAAAATAATATTCTTGCGTGGAGAAAGCCAGGGTAGCTTCTTGGCTAGGTTTATATAGGCCCTAGGGCCAATAGCCTAGTATGGCCAAATGAACAGTGTATTGTGTCACATCAGCATGCCTCATAGGAGTACCTAATTTGGCATTATACCTTTGCTCTGACATGGTGGAATCAAAATTGATTGTTGAATTGTCTTGAACAAACAATGAAAAGTATTGCAAGTAGGAATAATTATCATGCAGTGGATGTCACTTCATGCACTCTGTGTGATTTGAACCAAAAGAGTAGTACTGCTAATTAGAAAAACTTTATACTTTGAAGCTTTATCAACAAGTTGACTGTGTTGCTAAAAGATTAAGAGATATGCTGGAACAAAAAAAATAAATAAAACATGGGTGAAGCTATTGTAATAGAAACTAGTGGCTGACATAAGAGCCTAGGAAGGCTACTGTTAAGGAAAAAAAAATTCAGTTGTTAAGTAAAGTTTGGCAGTATGGTTAATTTTATGTTATATTATACTAAACATGCAAAAATAAGTATGTGGACAGCCAGTAAACACTACACATACTCCAATGCAGATTTATCACTATGTTCAGTTGAGAAAATTGATATAGTACACAAAAAGTGGAATTCACATTAGTGCTTTTTTTTCCTCCCACTTAGCCTGGATATGTGTAAGTCAACAGTAAGGAGTAAATGGTCATTAGGGAACAGTTTTAGTGGCACACCAGGCTGACATTTGTTTGAAGTCTATTGTTATGCAGGGTTGCTAATTAGCTGAACCTAGCCTAGCTGGAAATCTGAGACTCTGACTCATAGAAGGAGTGGAGAGGGGAGGAGTAACTTGGTCAGGAACTGACAGTAACAAATTTGCTCTTTGTAAAAAGTGTTTTTTATCTCTGTAATTAGGTGACACTTTTCCAAGCTTCTTTCAGAAAATGTGTAGTGCATCAGTATGAACAACATTTGTAAAACTCAGTGCAGGACAGTCAATGACACTTAATCTACTGACTGTTAAACATGGGAATATTTTTCAGGTTTTCCATTCTAAGTGAATGGAAGCCTGATCTGACAACAAAAGGTAGGGCAAATTGTTCTCACAATCTGACCTGTCAGACTGCATTTTGGGACAGATTTAGCCTATTATGTGAAAATAGTCTCATGGGGATGTCTGCCCCCATGAGGGCAGACAGAAGAACAAAAAATATAAAAATAAGAATGAATATTTTTTGGATTAAAGCAGCTTTGGGAGGTGCATAAAATCATGACTAGATAAAAAAAATATGTTTTTTTATCATTTGCCTGTAGTGGTCCTTTAAATATGATGTTTTCAGAAACATATCATCCAGCCCAGTCATGCAACAGTACAGAGAATTTATACCAACATCTAGATGCATGTGTGTGTGTGTGTGTGTATATATATATATATATATATATATATATATATATTCATATCTCAACAGATACAACATATCTATATATGTAGATATATATATATATATATATATATATATATATATATATATATATATATATATATATATATAAATAGATACATATATATGAATATGTATGAACATATATACATGCAAATGCCTACATCAACACATATATACGTCTACACCTATATGTCTACATATACACAACAAGGTACATATATGTACACAGATATATATCTATGTAGGTATATATGGACATAGTCATATATATGTAAGCAGATATATATATATATATATATATATATATATATATATATATATATATATATATATATATATATATATATATATATATATATATATATGTGGCCATACATCTGTAGATAGCAATGGTAGATTAACAAAATCAAATATGCCCACATGCACCGTTAATGGGGTTGAGAGGCACCAAACAATATACGTCTTGCACGAATAGGCATACCCCCCCCACAGCCAAACACGTCTACCCTGAAATACACTACCAAGTGTTGTAGATCCCATAACCAGGACCTGACATGACATGGGCACAAGATGTTAACAGTACTACATCTCACCTGTATGATGTCAGGCTGGTATTGGTAACATATCATGCAGTACAATCTGGCTTCCATAGGAAATGTAAAATGTGGAAGCTATCAACATCCCCAGGATACATATACACAGACACATATATGCAGATACAGATATACACATATGTATATATATATATATATATATATATATATATATATATATATATATTTACATATATATAGATATACATGTGACTACATATACACACACAAAGATATTTACAGTAAGATACATATGTAGAAGGTGCACAAAATATGGAACAGCCACTATGCCTACAGTTCATACATGAACAACTGGACACTGTATGGGCCACCCATACAAATGACAATCATTGCCTGCAACATATACCCACAGAGAGGTCATAGGAAAAAACACCACACACAGGTTTGCAGAAATTGTAAACCTTTATTTGTGTACTATTACAATTCTATATACCATTGCTACTGTAATTGGGATTGTCTTCAAAGACATGGTGTATGTGGGAGGTCACATCTGCTTTCCACATGTGTTCCATTGGCTACTGACAGACATCCTGAGGACATCATAGTAAAGTACCACTGCTAGCAGGTACTGCCCCTGTCAACTGCAGCAGAGATATTGGCCAATATGTCTGGACATTCTGACACACTCTGTACATTCCAGAGGTATACACAGAACTCCTTAGTGCAAAACATGTGTATCATGCCTGACAATATGGATGTTAACAGCCATGTAGATGGATATAACACATAACAACTGGTATACAGATGCCACCATAGGTTATGCATTAACACACCCCTGTCTGGCCTGACACGTAATAACCATTGGAACAGGGGTGCCATGGCCACATACTACCCACTAGATATTGATATACATCTGTACAGCATCCCACTGTTCTGTCTGACATACATGACATTTAAGGGAGGCCGAGCAGCAGTAAATCTGGCAAGTATCTGCACATGACATCTCATTGGGTAAGTACACTAAGCTGCTAGGCATGTAACAATGCACTCTGCAGGCTACAGGCAGACTGGCTCAACACTGGCCGACAACTCCTATGGGAGAATGCACATGTACCTGCATATATAGCAGGCTGTACAGGCATTTTACAGTTCAGGGTAAGTAACACCTGTGTGAAAGTGCATAACCACAACCAATGAGAACACAGCCACAGCCACATATGGCAAGCTAGCATAATATTACAGTATATGGACTATCTGTTCAACACCATCTTCATATGTGCCACTCACACACTAACCCTACATATACTGGGCCACTACACAGTTTGGTCTGATGGCTGACTGTGGTATGGGACATGTGTGTGTATGACCCTACAAACATGTAAGCTAATATGGTAACATACAGTGGGGCAGCATGTAACATAAGATAGGATGGATCCTAGGATGATAACAACTACCACAGTCTATACACAGGCCAAGGTACATATTAACAATACACTGTTAGCATTCACCATAAGTACACAGACATCAGTACTGTACGAACAACCACAGTATGTCCAGGTTATGTCATCAAATATAACCCCTACTGTACATAACATGTGTAGCAGTCTGATATCTTACTGGTTTGTTATCAGGTATGATGACACTAATTATGGTGTACAGCACATATGCACCACTTAATGCATGACATATGTACAATGGTTGACTGAGTTGTGGCTGGAAGCACATACACAGGGCCAATATTGACACGTTGCTGTGATAACATCATGCATTTACTGTTGTAACAGGGTTTGTTGGAACATATGTCCTATGAGGGATATGAAGTCAGTAACTGTCATGGCTTTCACCATCTACAGACTGCAATCTTCACACTACCTTCTGCAGTTCACAGATACATTTTCTGTGGGTAACACATGACACAAAAGGCACCACACACTGCCCAGTCTGCACATGACCCTACCGATGGGGAGTCCTCATAAACATACAACTGACATGGCAGGTATTAATACATGTAGGACAGCCATATCCGCACACACCCTGTTAAACCAACATTACCCTGAATGCAGTATAGCAGCACTTACAGTCTGTAGTCAGGTCAGGCACATCCCCTTTGTGTGTGTTGGCCTGTTTCTACAGTGTATGTTGTCAGAGGTAAATCCCCACATCTGAGATGCTGTTTGCCAAAGAACAGAATGAGTTCATGCTCACAGTTAATGAAAAGGACCAACACAAACATGATGTTCCTAGATATTGGAGTGTGTTTCCATGCAATTGTCTATGGGAAAGTTACCATAGCTGTGCCACATGCATCCAGCTAGGAGAGGGCTGCAGATCGTGCAGAGGCCATCAGCTGATCATGAGCATTACCTAAAATACACATGCTGCTGTGTAAGAAAAGCAGGTATAGGTCTCCACATCCAACAATGAGGGAGTGAGAGAGGCAGACAGAGGCATCGACAAGTCAGGGAGGGGTGGGAGAGTAAATCCTAAGCATGTTTGTGTCACACACCTACCAGTACAGAGAATCAAACCCCTGATGACTATGTAGTGCTATCACAGTCCTATGCAGTTGTTGGATGCACCACATAGGTTACCTTTTGTGGAATTTGCAGAACATATATGTGATGGTGAGTGACATCTGCAACAGGGATATGGTAGCTATACGGTAGGTGATGTACACATGCCTGTCCGCATGAACAGGTGCCTGAGTCAACACAGCCACACTCTCACAGGGATACACACACATTGACACATTTGGCAGGGTCAGGGATACAGCTCATCACTAGTGAGATTGCTACAGCACATTACTGTGCAGGTATCACATGTATCATATGGGTCATGAAGAGGTTATATGGGCAAAGGATATGGAGAGGTGTCTGACATCAGACAGCATGCTTCAGTATGCCACTGGGGGGTGTAGTGAGTGTGGATGTGATCATACGCATCAAACAAAACACACACACACACACACACACACACACACACACACACACACACACACACACACACACAGGGTGCCAGTACTGACATGCATGGGTGCATTTCTTCATGGGTATGTGGTGGTCGACTGTGCCAGATGACTATATAAGATTAGGTGATGGGTATACCTTGGCATCAGGCCACATGACAATGGTCTGCATTGTGGTTCAGGCCTATGGTGTCTGCATTTGCCCACATAGGTGGGCATTGTATCCACCATCCAGTCACCTGGGTGGCTATTGCATGTGGCCAATGCTGTGCATCACTTGCCATGTATGTGTTCCCTAGTCCATGACATGGATGGTATCTGGGATGTGCACACCTCCCACATGCATGTGCAGTGACATGTGGAACTGTACCTGGGGTGTTGGGCCCATGTTTTGTACACAGATTATCATCAGATGTGCCAGTCTTGGCTACCTGTGGCAGAAACTGGTAATGGACAGCAGGTTAACTCTGCACCTATATTGATAGCATGGTAACAACATTCCCTGGTGTCAGTGGCACCTGTCCATACAGGACATGTTTTCAGGCATGGTATGTCCTTTGTGGGTCACATGTGATGGCACCACAGGTGCTGCAGGTGGGAACATGGGGAAGATGCACTGTCTGCATGTATATGACTATTGGACAGATGGGCAGGGTGCCATGTCTCTGTAGGCCACTGCAATCACTCCATAGTTACTATCAGTCTCCAATATGCAGTGTACTACACACATATTGGCTGTTGCCTTGGTATGTATGTGTGAGACTATGCTCTGGGTAATACTGGGTTTGGTAACTGTGATTGCCTTGCTGTGATATCACATGTAGGGGTATGGATTTGCACCCTAGCCTCTTGGCTATTTCACATCTGTTATCCCTGTACAGTGGACACACACACACACACCCTCACTTGCCATGTATGGAATTAGAACAGCTACCTATCTAATTTATCACAGTACAGCAGTACTCAGTTACAGGACGTGCTATGGAGATTACTGGGCTACAGATCCCCAGAGGTGTATTTCTAAGTGGATGACATCAGTAGCCTTGCCAAAGATGATCATGGACACACTATGGAGGTTACTGGGCTACAGCTTCCCAGAGGTGTATTTCTACATGGATGACATAAACAGCCTTGCCAAAGATGTGCATTTAAATTATAGGGAGTGTGACTACCCTAAAAAGCATTGCTGTCTACACAGAGTCAGACAGACAGACACACACTTGCCATGTCTGGGATTAGAACAGCTATCTAACTATTTTATCACACTACAGCAGTATGCAGTTATGGGATGCACCACAGAGATTACTGGGATACAACCTTTCCAGGGGTGTATTTTTAGGTGGATGACATCAGCAGCCTTACCAAAGCAGAGCATTTCAATTGTAGGGAGTGTGACCAGCCTAAAGAGCATTGCTCTCTACACAGGCAGACACACACACATACACACGCACATACACACACACACACACACACACACACACACACACACACACACACACACACACACACACACACGTGCCAAGGCTGGGCTTAGAACTCCTACCTAACTAGTTTATCACATTACAGCAGTACGCAGTTATGGAATGTGCCACAGAGATTACTGGTATACAGCTCTCCAAAGGTGTATTTCACAGTAAATGGCCTCAGCAGGCTTGTCATAGTGGGGCTATGGGGAGGGCAGTCTGTGTGCATGGGCCATAACCCATTCATCTAGGGGCTGACATGCCACATGTGGGCACAACCTGGGTCATATTCCACAAGTACGTGTATACAGTTGCTAGATGACTACTTCTTTGAACAGTCATGTTGCACAGCTGTCATGTGCACCACATACTCTGTAATACTAACAGATACCAGTGGCTAATATCTGCTGTGTGTGACATCAGACCCTCATGTGGTTGTGGCCCTTTGGCTGTTTGCTGGGTGGGAAAGCCCTGAATGGCTCCTTGTCACAGTCACCCTCTTCCACACATCTATGTATGTCTACATTTGGCTTATTATAGTGTGTTGTCCTTACATAGATGCCTGTATTCCTACCCACTGCATGTGCAAAGCATGTGTGGTACATGCTGAGGAGGGTCTGCACTAACATCTGCGGCTGCCAGATATGTCTGGTCCACTGGTGTTTGCAGACATGGCCTTCATGTGTTTAAGTGTGTGTGGGCATGCCCAGTATGACCTTTCAGTATGTTTTTGACTGACATTGCCTTCATTACTCTGTGTGTGAGCATGCCCAGTATGGCCGTCTCTCTTGAATGTGTGGATCGAGTCCAGGTAGTTTGTACTGTAGTGCTGACCTTTGTGTTGTACACCTACAGGTAGCATGCTGTCTCCACAGGTTATCTGTAGATCATTTGGCACACATTTTTGCATAGGATGGGGTTGGCACACCTGACTACTTCTACATTTCTACACAGGATTGTGGGGGGGCACACCTGACTGTTACTATATTTTTATGTAGGATGGGGGGCACACCTGCCTATTTCTACATTTCTACACAGGATTCGGGGGGGCACACCGGACTGTTATTATATTTATATGTAGGATGGGGGGCACATCTGACTATTTCTACATTTCTACACAGAATTGGGGCACACCTGACTGTTATCACATTTCTACGTTGGATGGGGGGCACACCTGACACTTGTACTCATTAGTTAGGACTGTACTGGTATGTTGGGTACTCCATTTCAGTCTGTAGTCTTACCTATCATGCTGGCTAGAGGCATCCCAGTGTATTACAGATCTTAGCTTTTAATTACCTACATATTAGTTTCTGTCTGTGTAGGCCTGGGGGGGAGGTTACCCATAGGCCTCATTCAAAGGCCATAGTACAGCCTTTGTTTGTGTTTGTCTACACCTGTCCTGCTGGCTGTGACTGTTGTTGGTTATGTGACCCTCCCTGACTGGCATGTGTGTGTCACTTACCTTGTGGGTGTCCCAGTATTGAGGGTGGTGGTGCAGGGCTGCCTATGTCGGATGCACATAATACACTTCCTACACATGGTTAGGCACAGGTAGTGTAATGTTTGGCATCCCTTTTACTGTATGTGAGAGTCAGAGAGAGGTGTTATTCCCTAGGTCCCTCCTGTGTCAGTGTATGTGCTATACATTGCCTCTTTGCTAAGGCCAGGGCATACTGGGCACACCTCCTTCTGCCTACTGGGGCAGGCTCAGGTTGTTCCTCATCCGAGTCAAACTGTTCCTGTGCAGGCCTTGGCAATGGTGGGGGGGCTGTGTGGCCCTGCCCCATGCAGTTCCTCCTGCAGCTGTTTCCACAGGATCATATTGTGTAGCATGACACATACAAGGACAATTTGGGTACATGTAGCTGGTGAGTATTGCAAGGCTCCACCAGATGTGTCCAGGCACTGGAACCAAGACTTGAGCATCTCAAACACATGCTCTACTATAATTCTGGTCTGTGCATGTGCCTCATTATGGAGTTCTTGTTCGGGTGTATGTGCATTTCTGATGGGTGCCATCAGCCACAGCTCCAGTGCATATCCAGCATCCTCCACTAGGTGACCATGAGGGATGTCCCCATTCACAAATCTCTAGTACAGCTGCTTCAGATGCCAGACATAGGAATCATGATAGCTTCCAGGGCAGCTAGCACAAACATTTATTATTATGCTCTGGGCATTGCACACGACCTGGCAGTTGATGGAGGGGAAGCCCTTGCAGTTCATGTAGACCGTTCATGGGTGGTGCTTTGATGCATATGTGCGTGCAGTCTATAGCACCCTCTACCTCAGGGTATTTTGCTATTTGGTGGAAGAGTTGCATATTTCTGGCCAACACCTCATGGGTGTTAGGGAAATATACGTGCTTACTGACATGCTGACATGGCATCCAGGAACTGGTGGAGTACCCTGGTTGCTGATGCCTGTGAAATCCCCATCATATCCCCAGTTCACCTTTGAAAGGTACCTGTAGTTAGTATTCTTAGGCCTACACATACCTTGGTATCCACTGGGATGGGTTCTCCTCTGTTAGTTCTGTGTGTCAGGCATGGCCGGCACAGCTCAACAATTTGCTGTAGGAGGTCCCTGTCCACCCTATAGCGCTCCACTATTTCCAGCTCATGTAGCCCCTGGTAGGTTATTCTGGGTCTGTACACTCTTCTCCGTCTTCTCACTGTGGGTTGGTTGACAGCATTCACATCCTCACCACCATCAGCCTCTTCCACAAGTTGTATGATAGCTATTGCAGCTCCTATCATTTTGCTGTTGTGAGTGTTAAAAGTTCCCCGCTTGTTTACACCGGTGGTGTAGAGTGTGGGAAAAACCAGAGGGGAAGATGTTTGCTTAGTTTATAGTAGTGTTCTAGGCTGGGCTGGGCTGGTCTGCTGCCTGCGTAATTAGCTGATTCTGATGCATTTCACTTGCCAGCTAAGCTAGTTCTCCTTAATTACCTTCCTACTGCTGTTTTCCCTTCCCATTGCCTTCCCGTTTAAGCCCGTGTGCCGCACAAAAAGAGTGCTCAAATGTGCACACTGCTGCTATTTCCTGGTTTAACTTCTTTTTTCTTCCTGTAAAACCCGGTGTGTGGTGTACACACCCGCTTAGACTATGTAATGGGTGCAAGGCAGATTTAGACACACCCCCTAGCTTAGCTGTGCTAAGCTTGGAGCAAACCCAAGCCACAGGACTACAATCCACTTACAGTATGCCTGGCACACCCCCTCATGATGTCACCTAACGCCTAGGCTTGCACCAAGCTATTTCTACTCTTACACTGTTGGGACCTGACTCACATGCTGGAGAAAATTGGGCTTCACTATCCTTCCCCTCATTTGCATAGGACTGCCTGGTAATGCACAGTTACATGTCTTACACTGAGCTTCCCCCCCCTAGCAACCACTACTCAATGGCCAGGTTGTCTTCTGCCTGCCATTGACTTGCATGGCAGAATAGTTATTTTAGTTAGACTGCTTATTTTAGGTTTATTTTATTATCCCCCCCCCCCGATCCAGTCTGTGCGCTGCTGCCCTAAGCTTAAACAGCCAAGATTGGCTAAAAAAAATAAATAAAAGTTGATTTTAGTATTTTTTTTTTGTTTTGCTTGCAATGCCAATGGCCATTGGCACGCTTACTGCATGATATGCAGCCTTTATTTAGGGCTGTCACAGCTCCGTTTTGGATTTTGCAGAAATGTACTCGGTCTTCTGCCTGCCATTGACTTGCATGGCAGAATAGTTATTTTAGTTAGACTGCTTATTTTAGGTTTATTTTATTACCCCCCCCCCCCCGATCCAGTCTGTGTGCTGCTGCCCTAAGCTTAAACAGCCAAGATTGGCTAAAAAAAATAAATAAAAGTTGATTTTAGTATTTTTTTTGTTTTGTTTGCAATGCCAATGGCCATATAGTTGGCCATTGGCACGCTTACTGCATGATATGCAGCCTTTATTTAGGGCTGTCACAGCTCCGTTTTGGATTTTGCAAAAATGTACTCGGTTACTAACCGAGTACATTTCTACAGATAGCACTAGTCTTGCATGGACTGTTGCAAGCTTCCTGGATTGCAAAATCACCTCATTTGCATGGATTCCACCTGCAAATGGGGTGATAGGCATACCAGGGCTTAGTCCGTGCAAGATTAGTGCAGGGGTGCTCCTGGATCGCACGGCAGATATATTGCCTGCTTGAGCTCCTGCACTGATCTTGCACTCGGTTCAAGTATTTGAGAATTCTAACATTGTAAAGAAGATGTTTCATTGAGCATAATACTCCTTTAAAAAATACTGTTTGCAAGATGTTTACACACAGCTTGCATTTATTTATTTATTTTCAGAAAATGCTCAGGAATCTGTCTCAGCTACCAGAGATGTGGCATTCTTCAGCAGCTAGATGGATTCTCATCACCGTATCCATCTCTGCTGTGGACTTTAATTTTCTCCTCTCTACTAGGAGAATTTTTTTTCTGTTGCCCTGTGTAAATAAACCTACCATATCTTCAGAAAAAGCTGTTTCAAAGACAGGATTACTATCATCAGTGCTAATAAATACCATATTGGAGAACTGCAGCAGGTAAAAAAATAGTTTAGCACAAACTGTAATTTGTAAACATATCGGAAACCAAAAGAATTGTAGAATCTTTTTTCTGTCACTGTGCTGTTACCAAACTTGTTAAATGTAATAACGTGTTAGAGTAAAAAGAAATGTAGGGATTAATGAATTCAGTAAACCTAAATGTTTCAGTTAAATTGTTATGTGTGTAAGCAAAAAACAACTAGAGAAAATTAAATTAATAAGTGTACATGTATAACAATGAAAAAATCATATAAAATGCAGAAATAAAGATTAATTTACATAAAGTACTTGTACCCTGTGGCTGGAGTACTTAATATAACACTTGATGTGATAATTGACCAGGACTTGTGTCGTGTTTTAAGATCTATGCCAGTTTCTAAAGTAAGCATGTGGAAGGGAAAGTTAAAGCTCCCTCAGCATGATCAGGAGTCAAAATAATAGGGGAGATAATATATCTGTTTCAAAAACAGGACGTAAAAGAATTTGTGTACAGAAATAAGGGAATAATTTCAGAGTTATCTGGAAGATTCGGTTTAATCCTGCATGATGCAGAGTATATGCCTGGTGGGAAAATCCTTCTGAAACTGTATCAAATTCCAGAATCAAATATAAAGTGGTTAGGAAAGAGCTATGGAAAATGCTTTAATTTGAGAGTATTGGAAGAAATGTAGTTCCTTAAGATTTTACAGTGATTTTTACAAAGTTAAATAACTCTAAGTCAGATTCATATCTCTTGCCCCAAGTATATGAATTCATTGTAAAAAGTGGACAAGGTTATGTTTCTGTTCTGTTGAAAATTATGTGAAGGTTATTTGTAAATTTCTGTAAGCCCAGTAGCTGATAAAAAAGAAGGCATTCTTCACATATGATGGATCCTTCCACAATAGAGTATTTCCTTTTGGTCTCTGTGGAGCATCTATAACATTGCAAAGGCTGAATGACAATATATAAAGCACACACAACAGATATGCTACAGCCTACCTAAATAATGGTGTCATATTCTCCAAATACTGAGGAAATATTTGTCTAAAGCTCAGGCTGCTTTGAATTCCTTACATCAAGCTGGGTTGACAGGTACCTCTGATAAATGCAAGTTATACATGTTAGAAACTCACTATTATGGCTATATAATGGGTACATGTATTTTAAACGCCTGGGCTGAAAAAGTTGAGGCAATACAAAATTGGCCAATTTCAACTACAAAAATGCAGTTTAAAGTATTTATATGACTGATGAGCTATTACTTAAACTTCATCCTGGACTTTCATCTTGGTACATGTGTAGGAAATCATGAAAACATAAAGATGATATAGTGAAGAAGATTTGGAAGACTGACAGCAACACTTACAAATCTGTAAGTAAAAACTCAATTTGATGTGAGAAAATTCTGAAAACAAATAACTCACGACAACCTAGATATGCAGCCACAGTTTATTAAGAAAATGACACAATCCCATTTTTGGGGTTTCATCATCCTAATGGTTCTGTAATTTTGTTAATTTAGAGAGAAGATGAATTTTCTCTCTTGTTAAATTATAATACCTAGTGATCTTTTCATTAGTATATAGTTGTCTAAAGTCATTTGCACACAACATGTTAAAAAGTGCTATACCAGGAGTGATTAACAACACTTTTCTGCTTGAGATAACCATCTCCATCATAGTTATCTTTCCTCTTAAAAAGATTTCAAATCCAGTTTTCAAGTAAAATAGTTTTTGTTTGATGAGTAAATCAACCAGATTTACCTAGGCAGATGATACAAACATGAAACTTTTTGAAATAATGACCCATTGGCCTGAAGACATTAAAATGCCTATAGTTAAAAATCTTAAATCCATTAAAGTCTAACATGGTAGATGGGTTGAAGTCAGCATTCATCTCTTTTGAACTCTCCCTCTCCCATGATATCCTTTCCTGTGGGTATTACTTTGATATGGTAGGGATGGTATGGTTATTCCATTTCTACTCTCTCTCTCTGTTTTTCTCCCATTTTCATAAATGTGAGCAAGTTTGTGAGTGAATGTGTATGTGGAAAAATCTTCCTCAAGCTGTTTCAAATTGAATTCATCCATAATGTCCAAGTGTGTGGTGTTACCCACATTTGCACTATCTTCCAAATGTTTTGCAGGAGGGGGTAAGCTTTTGTACTGGTATAATTGTTTTCATCGTGGATCAGCCTTTGGTCCTTATATATCAGTATTGTATCAGAGTAACTTTCAGCCCATGCAAAAAGTTTGCTGTATGCATCTTCATAAGAAGTAAAGAGAAGATCTGTTGTAGTGTCTTTTTGTAGGCTTATAATCCTGTTCTGAAGTTTTTTATTTCCCGTTCATTGTACCTCATAAGAATGGTCATATATTCCTAGTACATATCAGTAATTTATGATGTAAAACAGAACCATTTCTAAGTCATTTGGAAATTTCTACAAATGGAGTCCTTTAGGCACTCTTTGTGTTTGAATATCATCTTCAAAAAACAAATTGCCTGGTCGCAAACCACAATAATTTTTAATAATTCTTCAAATGTAAAAATCATAGTATTTAAAGAATTATTGTTATCTTGTTTGTAGGCAGAATTCATTAGATTTAACTGAAATGACTGAACCAGTCAGAAAATTCAATTCTTGCTTTAGGCTGGTTCACATTGTAGTCATAGTCCGGTTGTCACAAATTATTGCATTTTGATGGAGCAGCTGTGACTTCAGCATAGCTTGGAAATTGAACATGACCAAGAGGTTCATCCATTTACAAGCAGTTGGTTTCAACAGCAGATGTAGAATTTTCTTCATCATGTAGTTACACAACTTAGTTTAAAGTAGTGTCCATTTTTTTCTGTAACTTGGTAAGAAGCATCACTAAAAGGGCAATGTTGTAGATGATTAATGTCTCTGAACTTGAGCCCTGGTTGTTTCCACTGCCAACAATACCAATAAATAAATCCTGAGATGACATCTCAGCAAGATTCCCAAAAAACCTCACATATTCGTAATCACAAAGTAAATTTGACATGAGAAAATGCTGAAAAACTAGTCGTGACAACCGGGATATGTAGCCACAGTTTATTAAGAAATGTTATACCCCCCCCTCCCTTTTTGTTAGCTTCCATCACCCTAGTGATACTGTCATTTCTTAATTCAAAGAGAAGAAGAATTGTATCTATTACTAAATTACAATAACTAGTGTTTTTTTTATTAGTACACACTTGTCTAAGGCCATTTTTACACATTGTGTTGAATATTGTTATAGCTAGAATGAAAGGAGGGTTAAAAGTACTTCTTTGCTTGAGATGACCATCCACATCACAGTTGGAACAACTTTATAATCCCACCTAATCATAGAAATACCCACAGCAAAGGGAATTGTGGGACAGGGCAGAAGAGATGGCTGCTGACTTCAACACAGGTGCTGTGTAAGATAGATTTAAAGTTTTTAATTATAATTATTTAAATGTCTCTCTAAACTATAGGTCAGTATTCCAAAAGGGTCTCTCCTCTGTATTAAAAAGTAAGGTGAATTTGATTGACTTCCATGTGTAACAAACACTGTGTACTAGAAATGGGGTGAGCTAACTATGATGTGGATGGTCATCTCAATTATGAAAGTGTTTTAATCACTCTTTGATTCCTACTATAGCATTATTCAACAAGTTGTGTAAAGAATTACCTTACACAAATACGTGCTAATGAAAATATCACTAGTTATTATAATTTATCAAGGGAGAAAGCCCATTTTCTCTCTGAATTAAGAAATAATAGAACCATAAGGGTGAACAAAGTAAACAAAGGTGGGTGATATAAATTTGGATTCTGTACCTGTTAGTTGTATGACTACAGGGAGATCAAAAGCCTGTTATAGTGCAGCACATTTTTACTTAGCCAGCTTTATGACATTAAGGCCAATCTTTTCCTTGCTACCTCTCTGAAGCATTCATATCCCTCAACTTTGAGAATTATTTTCCTTCTTCAGATCAGGCACATTGAGGCAGCTACTACCTTTTTAATGATTGAATTTGTTCAGTCTGTCTTGATCCCTTTTGCAATGCACTAACAATACTCACATTCTTTTAGAATTTCTTTTCCATTTTTAGTTTTCTCCATTTTTTTATATGCAGCCTTTCCAATTTCCTTGCTGCTAAGAGTCAGCCATATTCTTTTATTTTCACATTCAGATTTAATTTTTTGTTTGCTTGCTTGTTTGTTTGTAGATATGTTATGCGAACGTCTCATGTTTTTTAATTGAGTGAAGTGATTTCCTTAACTACTTCACTGTGAGCAGAAATCTGTGTAGGGTTCTTAGCTTTATAAGAGTCTATATTAGATTTGTGAAAACCCTTTTCAGTGAACGGCTCTTTGCCGAACACTAACTATCAAAATCTGACTGATTGCACTACAGTGGGGAAAAGGGCAAATTCCTGATGATGGCAAAGCTTTTTTTTCCCCCAGGAAAAAAATTCACTGAAATGGCCATTTGACAGAGTCAGATGTCGACAGTTAGCATTTGTCAAAGAGACGTTCGCTGAAAAGGGTTTTCATAGATCTAATACAGACCCGTTTCATAATCAGTATTTTCAGCTGGATTTTAATTAACTCATTTTCAGTCTGCATATCTTGACTTCATTTTTAAGACAGTAAATGCACCATTATGAGTTTGCAAGTCTCCTAATATTTCATCTTTATTACTGTGTAAACTAGCTATCTATCCCTCGGTTTTGGTACTGAACATGATTTCTCGCTTGTCTTTCAAATTCTAGCAATATTTGTCATTGATTTTCTTTGTTTATGAATCGTATTTTTAACACTACTAAATTAGAATCACTTTTGTCTTTGGCTTGTCTTTACCAGGTCTCTGAAGTAGCTCAGCATCATTCTGTAACTTTTTTCATACAGTCCACTTCTTTCCTTACTTGGGCATAATCTTTATTCAAATAAACAAAACTCTTCTTTACAAAAGGTAGATTATTCATTTATTCTTATTGTATCACCTTGCCAAGAACTTACACATTTATTTATCTGTTTCAATACTCTAAAGTGTTTCTCAAGTTCAGAGACTTATGAAGAATTCATCAGTTGCTTTTTCCATTTTATTTTGTCACCTATTTTTCTGTTCCAGATCAGAAAACAATTTAAAGCCATGTATGTTGTTATTTTCATTTTAAGAAGCCATCCATTCCAACTTTACTATTGACTTTCCCTGCTTAGAGGCAGTGTCCCTTGTGGTATTTGTTGTTCTTCACTCTCAGTTAAAGCCCTGACATTTTTGTTACAGAAGGCAAAACTCTGAAAACGTGCCAGATATTCTTTTGCAAAAGTCTTGATTAATAAAAAATAATCACTTTCACTGCCACGGTGAACTATTTTTTTATTGCAAGATCAAATTCCATTTTAGTTATCTTTCATTTTAACATTTTCACACAAAGAAAGACATGCTTTGCATATATGGTAATGTAAAGGTGCTCCTAGATTAAATCCATATCAGTATTACCCCTGTTGATCTCCCTTTCCCTTCTATCATCTTGATTTAATCCACATGTTCTCCGAATCCCTTTTATTTCTGCATTCAGAATATGTAAATAATGTAATTCTTTTTATAGTGGCTTTATATATCTAGCTTCAAGCTTTGAAAAGACAAGATAAGTGATCCCCCACATCACCACCATAACAGTCCTTTCTTGACTTCTCCACCAACCAGGTTTCATTCTTGACTTGCTGCTTATATAAGTAGATGCAACACATGAAGAATGTCCCAATCGTACAGTGAACTGTGTCAAAAGTACATATTCTTTTTTTGAATCCACTGCCTCTCTGTGTATGCTGTTGCCCCTCTCACATTTTCTCAATACACATAATTGTTCATTTATGGGTACTAGTGTATATCAACATTCTTCACAGGTGATATTTCTTCAAGCCAAAGTCATGACTTTGTACTTTTTGGTATTGAGCATACATTATTCCCCTAAAAGATTGATGATTTTTTCTAGGTCCTCTTATAGACAGCTTTCAGTTTATGTACTGATCTGTTATCTTTGCATCTTACACAGTCAGCTGACTTCTTCTCATGCCAGTGTTTGTTAATTGTAAATGAAATAGCTGTTTTCACCATGACAGTAACTTACTTCTGAGGTCTACTAATGTATTTATTCTGCTGGGAATAACACCTCCTTCACTGTTGCTGTTTGTTGCATATGTTACAGTCAGATATCGACTCATTCATCAGTCTCGCATTCACTGCCTTAGACTATCATCCACAACTTAAATGTCTTCCTTGTAGATGGAGGAAGGAACTGAGGGTAATCTCAAGAAATTGTTTGGAAGTAAAGGCAGTCTACAACAACAATACTCTAAAAGAAGAACATGGAGGAAATGAACCAGCTGCAGCCTTATGATTGTTTGTAAAGGAAAGGAACAGAACTGAAGATAAAAGGCTACGGCTTCTAAAAGGACAACTGATATGATCAGATTGAAATACAGGGGATTAATGTTCCCTTTATCTCTTAAAAAGTCTTTTCCTTGAAATCAATAATGTTTCATATTGTAGTATCTCTACTTAATAATAACAAATATATCACAAATCAGATGAGGGTTATTAAGAAACACAAGCTAATTTTTCAAAAGGAATTTTCAGAAATTATTAATCTCATCGACTAATTTAATATTTCTTCTTTATTGCCTTTCCCACATATCCATGCATCTTCCTCTGGTGAATAGATGTTACAATTTTTAAGCCTATCACTGTGAATTGAATGAACTAAATGGAAGCACAAAGGATGACTAGTTCGGATGATGTGAATAACTATTTGGTTTTGAATACATTTAGTTTTATTTTTCAGTACACAGTTTGCATTTTAATTTTCAGTTAATAAATAGCATAGATAAATAAAACTCCTGTTAGTAAATTAGTGATATTGACTAAGTGACCAACTTATTCACCTGTCTTCTGTTTCCTTTTCAGTGTCACTCTCTCATATTCTTAGCCAAAAGCTATACAAGAACCATTTATTAGTTTGTGTAATGTACTACAGAGTGCACAGGGTCACTGACCTATTTGGTTTGTTGTGAGGTATATCGCTCCATGGTAAATTACTACAACGCCTGTATGATTAATTAATGTTAGCCACTGCTTGTAAAATTTGCATAAGTAAAGCCTGACTACAGATTCATTATATTTTACAAAGTGTGGGTAA
Organism: Protopterus annectens; assembly: GCF_019279795.1. Taxonomy (NCBI): domain Eukaryota; kingdom Metazoa; phylum Chordata; order Ceratodontiformes; family Protopteridae; genus Protopterus; species Protopterus annectens. The sequence goes on from NC_056745.1 coordinate 1,290,471,809, forward strand.
TCCTTTCTTGACTGATTCAATGTTGTTTATATCTGTTTTTGTTGTCGATAAATTAATTACATGCATTTATAACCTAGTATTGTATCAGAGCATGGCCTGGATGGTGGCTGAAATTAGTCTTTTTGGATTAATCCTTTATGAAGGTAAGAACAAATCAAAGTATTAAACAAAGATTGAGCTTCACTTTTTACTGTAATAGATGTCTCATTATCATCTTCTGTATAGTCAGAAAATGGATGGAACAGAGTTTGTAAGATCCAAACAGGAAGCAAGAAAACAAATACAAGCCGCTTAATAACTGAGTTCTTCCTAACCAGCAAGGACTTAAAAAGAATGAAAAAAAAAAGATGGGAAAAAAGCATGACAATGTATACTAAAAGGTACTATGCAGTGAAAATTGCATTGTTCTGCATAGCTCTTTTTAAAACAAATTATGCTTGCAACAGATGTTTTCATGTTGCTAATATGATTAAAATGCATCTTTATTACAATTTGGGTAGCCATCTGTGTAAATGTTTAATGCTGTGCTTCAACCAGATGCATTAAAAAGCAATTCCCCAACTTACAATTTGGTTTTAATAAAACACTTAACTATGTGGGCATTTCATGAAAATATAATTGTATTTTTTGATATATCATTACATAAATGCCTAGGGCATTTTCTTTCCTAGCAGTCTTACACTACTTTGTGCCCTCAGCTGGAATTTCCTAATAATTTGCTAATCTTTGTCAGTCCTGCATTGTGATGTGCATTGTTATATATCTCAGCAGACTTCAGGGGTAGTAGTTATTATCTGATTTTTATAGACAGAACTTTAAATTCACTGGAGGAGAAGAATTCCTATATGGAATGAGTTGAAGTAATTGCTTTTTATTCTGCAGTGATAATTCTGAATATGTAAGTTCCCATGACCTAACAATTCGGAATTGCTAAAGAAGAATATAGAGTGAACGAAAGACAGATTTTCTACAGCTATGATAGATCGCTCATCAGCCTTTATATCCCACTACATTCCAGTTTTCTATAACAGGCATCAGCACTGTATTTCAAGAAGCACATAATTATTTTAAGTCTGAAATGTTTTCAAAATCATTTTTATGCAATCTGAGCAGAGAATGTATATGCAACTATTCTAAAAAGTCAGATTTAGCCTTAAAAACTGTAAGACTGGAAAAATAATTATAATGTATAATTTTGCCTCAGTGTCTGTTGGCTGCAAAATGAATTATATAATTGAAATAACTAACATTAATGTAAAGTGAGCTTTGTCTTAATGAACCCATTTAAATATATTCATATCTTTCAAAATATGTTGGCTAAATATGTAAAATATGTATGTTCTATTAAAATGTTTTACCATTCAATTTCATACATATATTATAATACTTTTACTGTTGCCTGAATACCCAGCACTTTGGCTGAATGCCATCTATTATTTTTTTGGCATCTTTCTGGGTGGGTAAGAAAACTATATGTTAGAGTACAGACTTCAACATTAACATTCTTTCCTTTTCCTAGAGTGAAATGGTAGTGTTAAATCTTGAAATGTAATTGTTAATTACTTGTATAGCCTAATAAATGCAGTTCAGTTCATGTAACTGTCAATTTTAGGCAGTACAGTGAAACAGTAAAATTAATGAACTGATGTACTGATGGTTTAACATCTTAATGCCTGTTTTCGAGTCAAACTCTTAATCATGTCTTCTTTTTTCTGAAACATCATTTTGGAGGATTTAAAAATGTAATAAAAAAATAAATTAGTCATTTGAATTTTAAATTAAAACAATTATGCATTATATAACTTTGCAAAGTAAAGAACCTGGGTCTAGATCACAACGTCGAACTAACATAAGTTCAAAAGTTGTAATATCGAACCCTAAAGTCTGAAAATCAACAATAATGAAAACACAGAAGAGCAATTATTTCCCAGGGAAAAAAAATCACTGTTCCATGACAAAAAAAAATTAAACCTTAAACTTAAACTAAAGTGGGGGGGGCTTTTCCCCTCACAGCCCCCAATGTGGGGGACTGTGCCCCCACACCACCCCTACTTAAATATACCAACTCCAAGATCGCACCACAGAGGAGGAAATAGCAAAGCCCCCAAAATGGCCCACTGATTTTTTTTCCCTGGGAAAAAATTGATGTGCAGTGGCTTCACTATTTTTGGTTTTCAGACTTTTGGGTTTGATATTACAACATTCGAACTTATACAAGTTTGATGTTGTAATATAGACCCAAAGAACCTACCTGGCATGATAAGGCAAGTGCCTGTGAGTCAGGGTAGCCATTTCCAGTCAGTAAGTTTTGATCTAAACATGATGGAGATTCATAGGGCTATGTAGGCTGCTTCCTGAAAGTGGGAGTCCTGATAATCTGAGTCATGACACTTTGGAAATGAAACTGGGTTGCCAGGAAATAACAGCAAATTTTGAAATTCATTGCTCCAACTTTAATGTTCTTTGGCCAAGGGTTTTGTCTCCACCTGTACCACCCCACATTCCTGTTGCTTATACATACACTGAGCCCATCCTATCTCAGAAAAGAGTGAATATTCCAAGACAAATAGATTTTAGAGTTAATGTATACAATTAAGTTTTAATTCCTCTAAGCATAGAACTCACTGCTGCACAAACACACACACACCCACACACACACACACACACACACACACACACACACACACACACACGTATATGTATGTGTGTGTGTGTGTGTGTGTGTGTGTGTGTGTGTGTGTGTGTGTGTGTGTGTATATATGTGTGTGTGTGTGTGTGTGTATGTGGACTAACTCACATTACAATTTCAGAGGCAGTGTATGTCCCATCTCATCACATTGAAATTTCCACTGTGTGAGAATAGCAGTTTCTTGTCAGTTTTGTCCTAAAATAATTCCAGCTTGTAACATATACAGTGAACACCACAAACTTTGGCTTATACAGGTGAAAAATAAATATTCATTTTGTTAGAACTCATGAAAAACTAATAACACAGTCTTACTCAACTCATTGTATCATTAACTTTATTAGTTATGCAGAGAGATTTAATATTTTACTTTAATTTGCTGATAAATGAGGAATATCAGCACTATTCTAAAATAAGAGTAACAATAATAAATACCAGATGATTAAAAATGCCTCTAAGTGTTCCAGCATTAAAATACTGAGATACATACATCATATGGTCCTTTTTCATTTGCAGGCTTGCAGAGCTGCAATAGCCAAAACCTGTGATACACTGCTGACAATTTGTATCCTGACATGCTTTTAAAAAGTCAAGGGACAGCTTTTTACCCTCGAGTGCCAAATCTCATTTCTTTATCTAATTAAATACTTTTGCATTCATACTGTTTCCTGTCATCCTTCACCTTATTAATCCAAAATGACATATTAACACCATATTCATACATTATTGATATTAAGAGATGTAAAGGTGCAGTTACTTCTAAATATTGCAAATACACTTAACTGTCAGTGCATATGCAAATTAAATGTACTTTTCCATTTTTTTTTAAATCTTGAAAAATAAAAGCAGCAGCGATATAATGCTTACATTTCATTTAAATGTTATTATAAACCAATAATTCGATTATTTTAATATTTGCTTTTGATACATTTAAAATCCATATAAATGCATTTAACCCTTAATATATTAATTAGAAATATAGCTGCTAACCACTTCTACTTGTCAAATTTTGAGACATTCAGGACTTCTTACATACTGTGTTTATAAGTAATTCAAGAGCAATATTTTTGAAGTTAGTTATGGTTCTCAGAATATTAGATATCTTAACAACTGGTTACATCATATCCATTTTTCTGAAATCTAAGCTTCGGTAAGAAGAACAAAACTGAAGATGCTAGAAGTGCTGAAAGTACAGGACAGGTTAATGCCTCATATATGTGTGAGGCTTAAGTAGTGAGTATTATATCAAAACAATGAGAAGTAATTATAAAATTCTTCATGTCAGGTATGTAATAAAAATGATACATATAGTGCCATTGCTATCACAACTCAATTCAAGACAGTATGAAAACACTATGGGGGTAACTTACCAGGTTGCAAGATTAGTGAATGGATCTTTTAACATCCAGTCTGAGTGATGCTGCTAGGGTGACATGTGGGCATATTCTGAAAAAAAAAGTTCAAATGATTGGAAATTATTAAGGCAAATGTACGGTTAAAATACCATGAACAGAAAGTTAAATTCAGTTAAAGATTTTTTTTTTTATTTTGACATGTAGCACATAATTAGCCATTGACAGGAAACAGAAGGGGTATTAACATTTGAAAATGAGGAAGAGAGACATAATCAAATCTATATTGGATGAAAAGATGATACAGGCTAGTTCAGTGTCCACAACTGATAAGAAAATGAATTGCAGTTGTAAAGTGAAGAGAATATGGATGGACGTTTACGTTATGAAATGATGCACAGGACATCAATAGACGGGTACAACAAATTAACTTTAAGGACATTTAGTGACAAATGGGTATACTTGTTAAAATGACAAAGTTCTTATATTTCCATTTTTTTCTAAAAAAATGTCTTCACCAAGTGTTCATATATAGAAGTAACAGAATTATGGAGAAAGCAGACTCTTGCATGTGGGTGTCATATGTGCAATGATACAAGATCACTTGCAAATAAAATATGTAAGAGACATTGTGGTTGACTTACAGCACAGAAAATACTAAAAATAATCACTTCAGCTGCTTCCTTTGCATGATGGGAAGAGACACCTATTTGCTGGCATCAACTGTGGGATAATGGAAGTAAAAATGAGCAGGATGTATACTGGACTGAGACTATTTTTAATCTACTTTCAATGCATATAATCATATGAATAGTTGTTCTCCCTACCTCATTCCCATCTCTGATCCTACAAGTGACACATGCAGTCCATCACCATGGCTACATCTTCCTTGGCTACTAGGAGACAAGAAAAAAACACTGGTTAGCACATATGTAGAAAAGTGACATCATCAATAACAAATGTAAGGTACTGAAAATGTTTTGAAATTCGACACTTATTTTTAGTGTACATCCCTCTCCCAAATTAACATCTACATCTATTTCCATCAAAATTACAGAAGCATACATTTAATTCCTGCATGTAACAACTCATGTTATTATAAGGCATACACATTACATGCTGTCTAAGTAGCATTTAACTCATCACCAGAAAAACAGGCTTGATATTACAACACGTTCATGATTGCTGCTATATAGAAGTCTTACTGAATAACATAACCACCTTTAATGACACTATCCTTACTGCACACATTTCTGTATTTCTTCTGCTTAAACTGGGATTTTTAACTCTCTTGTAGTGCAATGTTCTACACTAAAGTTGAGAATACTACCTGCTGCGCCACACATAATACTTTGGAAAAATTTGTGAACACTTTATCACTTAAGCAGTTGTCATAAAATATTGTGATGATTGCAATTGTTTCATATATATATATATATATATATATATATATATATATATATATATATATATATATATATATATATATATATATATATATATATGCATATATTTATATACACATTGGTATGTGTAACTGACAAACATGAGTCCCTGGGTATATGCTATACCTGTTATTTATTAGTAAGAATGTGGGCTAATTATTAATCAGTTGTGATATATGTTATTAGAGAATGGGTGACCTATAGATTGGCACCTAGATGGGAGAACGAACATTTACCAGCAGGGTTTTAATCTACAGGTAATTCCTACTGAGAAACGAGTTCACTGCTTCATGGTAGCATATCAAGCTGCCATGCAGCGCAACTGAAAGTAACCTAAATGGTCACCATTATTTTACATTCACTAAGCAGTGCTTCTGCTGTTTAGCGAGTGTGAAATACGTGTCTGTGTGTATGTGTGTGTGTGTGTGTGTGTGTGTGTGTGTGTGTGTGTGTGTGTGTGTGTGTGTCTATATATATAAAGACAATTAAAAAAGTGAGTGTGTGTGTGTGTCTATATATATAAAGACAATTAAAAAAGTGAGTGTGTGTGCGTGCGTGTGTGTGTGTGTGTGTGTGTGTGTGTGTGTGTGTGTGTGTGTGTGTGTGTGTGTGTGTGTGTGTGTGTGTGTGTGTTTATGTCTGTGTGTGAGTATATGCATGCATGTGAGTGAGAGCAAGACCAATCAAGCCATTATTTTACACCAGCTAAGCAACGATTTTGCTGTTTAATGAGTGTAAAAACTAAATGAAACAGAAAATGTGTGTGTTTATGTTTCTGTCTATGTGTGTATGTGTGTGTTTTTATGCTTCTATTTGTGCGTGAGTGTATGTGTGCTTGTGTGCTTGAAAGTGAGGTGTGTGTGACTGAGAGAGAGAGAGTGAAGAGTGAAAGCGATCGAGCACTGGCAGTAGCAGTTGTTAAGAGGCTTGCATACAACTTGACCTCCTAGCTCAAGATATCTGGATAAAGCCTAAAATAAAGGGGTACAAAGGCTCAAAAATCACAGAAATTGCTTCAGCAGGAAAGAGGTTTGCATACTTCTTGACAACTTAGCTCAACAAATCTGGATAAAGCCTAAAATAAAGGGGGAAAAAGCCTTAAAAAAGGAACAGATTTTAAATACTGTTCTTATAAAATTAGGAAGTGGCTTAAATAACAGGATTTGTTAGCGTGAATTTTCTGACGGAAATAAAGTCTGAAAGCCAAATGTTTGTCATGATTTAGTGATTTCAGTCCACAATGACTGGCAACAAACCACACATTTAAGTCATAAGGGACCAAAAATAAAGTAAATATCTGGACATTTTTTAAAAAGTGTTATATTTTTGATGTAAAATGCCTCTTCCAACACCATTTATATATACTACAGTAATTTTAAAACGTAAGGCAAAGCAACTATTTTACATCAAGAATATATATAAAAATAATATAGTAATAAAATATAAACAAATAAGTAAAACACAACAATTTTATAGACAGTTTATTATCTAAGCACAATAATGCCCTCCAGGGTGTATGTTACTGTGTAAATAACACTCACTTATGGGTGTAAAGGCATGACCCCTGCAGCATCAGGCCTCATAACACCCTGGGTGGGTGTTATTTACACAGTATTGACATTACTGCTTGCATAGAGTGTATATATGATAACACAACAAAATATCAGTAGACATGTTAGGGGCATCATTGCATGTAGTATACTTTCCTACACACTCGAGGCACTCCTTGAAATGGAGAACATCGACATCTGTGCAGTGACAGAGACCTGGTTCAAGGCTCGAGAGAGTACCCCTGCATTACCAGGCTATAATTCATGCCACACCTTTTGGCCCTCTAACCTGGACCAAAACATTAAAGGTGGAGGCATGTCCTTATTCATTAAGGATATCCACACCTCCAGGCTAGTTGCTCAGCATAATGCATCCGAGATTATCCAAGTGCAACTAACTCTGGGCAACACAGCAATCCAAATTGTAGCTTGCTACAGATCCCCCACCATGCCCCACGATTCCCACTCCTCATTTCTTAATACACTGGAAAATATTAGGGTACAACCTAACACCCTAATAATGGGTGATTTCAACTACCCTACCATTACCTGGGAAAACTACTCATGTACCAACTCTTGTGTTCAACGTTTTCTGGAATTCATAAATTCCAATGCCATGGATCAACTTATCCACACCCCCACCAGGGACAGCAATATCCTAGACCTGGTTATTACCAACATGGGCAACCGGTGCTCCACACCAGAGGTCAATTCCTCTTTGGTCAGATCCGACCACAAGCTAATCACCCTAGACATCCACATCCCTCCCCCACCCCCCATTAGGGAAACCAAAGTAAAAAATTTCTCCAAAGCCAACTTCACGCTTCTTAAGACAGAAGTGTCAAACTTCATGACACCCATGCTGATGGACAATAGAGGTATGACTGCTGAAACCTACACAAATGTACTTTATAAGGACTTACACAGTGCATGGATTGTGCAATCCCTAACAGAACCAAGATGCTATCCTCCAAAAAAAGGAAGCCAATCTGGTGGTCCCCTGCCATAAACAAACTCTACAACAGAAGAAAGAAACTGTTGCAAAAAAAGGGTAAAATCCCATGATTGGAGAAACTCCCTGGTCAGCCTCAGTAAGAAGCTGAGATCCCTCATAAAATCCTCCAAAGCTAGTTATGAAAACAAAATCGCCACTGGCTCTAAAGGCAACCACAAAGCATTCTACAGCTATGTCAAGAATCTCAATGGCAACACTCACATCTGCTCTGAGTTACAGCACAATGGCACTAAATATACAGAACCAACTGATATTTCCAACATCCTGGGAGATAGGTTCAGTGCTAACTTTACCACCCTGTCATCCCCTAAAGGGCCCATCTCTATACCAGAAGAATGCAAAGTTCCTGAAATCACGGCTGCACAGGTAAAAAACACACTATCCAAAGCCAAGAACACAGCATCCATGGGACCTGACGACATCCCAGGCTGTGTTCTACATGAACTACAGAACAAACTGGCACCCCACCTAAGTACCATATTCAATCATAGCCTCACCTCAGGCTATGTGCCCACTGAATGGCGCACAGTGACAGTTATCCCACTCCACAAAGGGGGAGCCACCACAGACCCCGGAAACTACCGCCCCATTAGCCTAACGAGCCTGGTCTGCAAGACTATGGAACATATCATCATGGAACTTATAAACAATGACAGTGGTAATCTCCAACCTCAGGACCCCACCCAGTTCGGGTTTGTAAAAGGCAGATCATGTCTCCTAAACCTGATAGACTTCTTTGAAGCAATCACTAAAGCCATAGATGAGGGTAAGGTGGTTCACGCAGCCTATCTAGATCTCGCCAAGGCTTTCAACACCATCCCCCACTCTGGAATTATAGATAAACTCACTAAACTAGGTATCAATCCCTATGTCACAAGATGGGTTGCCAAGTGGCTCACTGACAGAACCCACACTGAGAAAGTAGCAGACTCTAAATCCAACTTCAGACCAGTGACAAGTGGAGCACCACAGGGTTCAGTCCTGGGTCCTCTCTTGTTTGGTATCTACTTCTCTGGAGTACAGGTCAACACAGAAGGTCTTTGGCTAATGAAGTTTGCAGATGACTGCAAACTAGGAGCCATAATCAAAACTCCAAAAGATGTGGACATCCTACAAAAGGGCCTCGCTGAGACAGATGCCTGGTGTCAAAGCCATGGCCTCAAGCTCAATGCCAAAAAGTGCATTGTCATCCCTTTTAGTAAAAACACAGTACCCATGAACTGCCACATAGGTGGTAGTCTACTTAACACCGAAAGTGTGATAAGAGACCTTGGGACACAGGTGGACAGTAATCTCTCCTTTGATAATCACATCGCCACAGTAGTCAGGAAATCCTTCTATGTGGCACACCTCATCACAAAAGGTTTCTCATCCAGGAAAAAAGAGGTCATTGTCCCCCTCTACTCGTCACTCATTAGACCCATTATAGAGTACAATGCCCCTTTTGGTATGTACCTCACAAGACATCTACAACAACTGGAAAGGCCACAGAAATACCTCACAAAGAGGATTACCAACCTCAAACAGATGCCCTATGCAGACCGTCTCAAAAAACTGCAGCTTTACTCCATTGCATATCACCTACTCAGAGGCAATCTCTGCCTAACACACAAAGCTATGTCAAACCCAGAGCTTTTAGACATGCTCCACTTAAAGAAATCCCAATCCCTATGAGCTACACGCTCTAGGGACCTAAACCTTGTCACCACAATAAACAGAACATGCTAGAGGGATAGATTCCTGTCCCAGAGACTTCCCATATTCTGGAACAAACTACCTGTCTATATCAAACAAAGCTCCTCATTAGCACTCTTCAAGAAAAATCTTGATGATTGGATGGGAGATAGAAAATTCACCCCGGGGATCACTTCTGTGGCTCTGCTCAACAGTGGCACAGGAAAATAATTTTCTTGGGTGGTGAAAGCCAGGGTACCTTTGGCTAGGCTTATATAGGCCCTAGGGACAATAGCCTAGTACCTACCTATGAACCTATGAACCTATGTCCACATCCAAAATCATGAACACATTTTCATTTAAACTGAATGTGGAAGATGGAGTCCCATGTATTAATAGTGGCTTTACACATCACAGTACATTTGACTGCAGTGTTATCATGTCCAGTCAGTAGTTCATCCATCCATCCATCCATCCATCCATCCATCCATCCATCCATCCATCCATCCATCCATCCATCCGTCCACAGCCCCTTTTCCCAGTTTTGCACACGGGGTCAGGGTGTCACTTCAACTGTGACAATAATCTACAGCCAAGGTTCCCACCACCAGGTGGTTAGCTGTGCAGCAGATGTCTAGTCAGTAGTACTCCATGATAAAAAGGTGTGTATACCTTTGAGGATAATGTTGCAACATATGTTGTCAAAGTTGCTCGGTAACATCTTGTTGAAGTGAAATTTCAGCCACCTGAAATGTGGCAAAGCCTGGAGCTGGTAATAGAACATGGGAGCTTTTAGTACCTATGATCCTGAAAGGTGTGACTTGTAACTCATGAGGCACATACATATTCACCATTACTGTGTGCCAACAGTATTGCAAAACAAATAAAGCTGTATGTATTTCTTGGTATAAGATTGCATAGTCATTATGCATACAGTTGTCACCATGCAGTTAACACTATACAGTGAGTAACAGTAAAAAAGTTCTAACTTCAACCAGATACTACAGAAAAGAAATGAAATCCATCAAAACAACAAAAATACAATAAAAACACTGAGGTAAGGCTCCAGGCTTCAAAGATTTATTGTTCATAAAAACAAGACACAAGCACTTTCACCCTGTGGGCTTCTTCAGGTGTAATAAATCAAGGTACTAGCTCCTCTATTTATACTAATTAACACATGCAGCTTGGAGCATTCTTAAAGGTATATTCAAGGTAAAAGCTCTGTATTAAAACCTCGCTGAGACAGATGCCTGGTGTCAAAGCCATGCCCTCAAGCTCAATGCCAAAAAGTGCATTGTCATCCCTTTTGGTAAAAACTCAGTACCCATGAACTACCACATAGGTGGTAGTCTACTTTACACCGAAAGTGTGATAAGAGACCTTGGGACACAGGTGGACAGTAGTCTCTCCTTTGATAATCACATTGCCACAGTAGTTAGGAAATCCTTCTACGTGGCACACCTCATCACAAAAGGTTTCTCATCCAGGAAAAAAGAGGACATTGTCCCTCTCTACTCGTCACTCATTAGACCTATTATAGATAAATACATGTACAAATAGTACATAGATACCAATACATCCTTCCAACATCCAGATACACAAGAGGTTTTTACTTTTAATATTAATGCTCGATGTGATTCCCTACATATAGTATATCTCGCTACATGTAAAATTTGTAGCAAATTTTATGTAGGTAAAACTGACAGAACTTTTAAAGAAAGAATCAGATAACATGTGTATCACATAAGAAAAGGCAGTTCACACAATGCCTTAACAAAACATACCAGTGATACCAATTCCCAACATGTATTTTCTTTCAGGGCTATAGGTAGAGTTTTTGAAAGTATACGTGGAGGTGATGTTAAGATAAAAACTGAAAATTTAGAGACCAGATGGATCATTAGACTTAAAGTTACTATAGGTCATGGCCTGAATGAAAATATCCCTCTAAAACCAGCTCTAAGAAATAAACCCCTGTGCAGATAAAATGTTTTTAGTCACAGGTTTACATGTATTTTACTTACATCCATGTTTTTATATTTATATTGTATTTTATGTACTTTGGACTTTCGTATTTTACTAGCATTGTTTAATACAGAGCTTTTACCTTGAATATACTTTTAAGAATGCTCTAAGCTGTATGTGTTAATTAGTATAAATAGAGGAGCTAGTACCTTGATTTATTACACCTGAAGAAGCCCACAGGGTGAAAGCGCTTGTGTCTTGTTTTTATGAACAATAAAATATTGAAGCCTGGAGCCTTACCTCAGTGTTTTTGTTGTTTTGACTATACAGTGAGTGACTTTTTTGGACATGCAGAAGCACCTCATGAACATGTGGAGGAAGTCATTTTGGAAAATGATAGTTAACTAATGACAGCTGCAATTTTAGAAGTGTCTACAGTCACAGTAAATCATGATGCAGATTTTACCTGCATATCATGTTGAGGCACAGACATATTCTCAAACATAACAAACACATTGTTGTACATACTTATATGCCTACATTCATAGGTTCATAGGTTCATAGGTTTATACTAGGCTATCTGCCCTAAGGCATTTATAAGCCTAGCCCAAATTATTGTGGCTTATGCCACCCCTTATATGAAAAAATACTGTTCCCATTAGTTTGTTGTGCCTCTGTCCAGCAGTGACCCAGAGATGATTCCCGGGGTAAACCTACGATCTCCCATCCACAGGTCTAGATTTCTCTTGAACAGAGTCAGCGAGGTGCTCTGCCTCACATGGACCGGGATTTTATTCCACAGCATAGGGAGTCTCTGAGTGATAAATCTATCCCTCCAGCACGTCCTATTTATATCCGTGCTAAGGTTTAAGTCGCTTGCTCTAGTGGTTTTGGTGGATTTGGATTTTTGAGGTGGAGCATGTCCATTAATTCGGGTTGGACATGGCCTTGTATGTCAGGCACATGTCACCTCTGAGCAGGCGGTATGCGACTGAATAGAGCTGGAGTTTCTTCAATCTGGCAGCATATGACAGATTTTGGAGTCCCTTTATCCTTTTGGTGAGGAACTTTTGGGGTCTCTCCAATTGCTGCAGATGTCGGGTGAGATACATCCCGAATGGGGCATTGTACTCGATCATTGGTCTGATAAGTGAAGAGTACAGGGGAACAATGACCTCACTAGATCTGGATGTGAATCCCTTCATGATCAGGTGGGCAATGTAGAAGGTCTTTCTAACCACTTTAGCAATGTGAGTGTCAAAAGAAAGGCCACTGTCAACCTGGGTCCCCAGGTCCCTGATAACCTCTTCTGTGCTTAGTGGATTGCCACCTATATGGTAGCTTGGGGTTACCTTGTTTTTCCCGAAGGGTATGACTATACATTTTTGGCGTTTAACTTCAGGCCATGGCTCTGGCACCAGCTATCTGTTTCAGTGAGTCCCTTCTGAAGGATATCCGTGTCCGATGCACTTTCCACTATGGCGCCCAGTTTGCAGTCATCTGCAAACTTTGTCAGCCAAAGTCCTCCCATGTTGGCCTGTACTTCTGAGAAGTAGATGCCAAACAATAGGGGCCAAGGACCGAGCCCTGTGGGACACCACTTGTGACCGGCTTGGAGTCTGACACAGCGCCAGCAACTCTAACCCTGTGGGTTCTGTCCTTAAGCCAGTTTGCAACCCATCTTGTGACATATGGGTTTACATTTAAGCTGGTAAGTTTTTCTACAATACCGAGTGGGGTATTGTGTCGAAAGCCTTTGCAAGGTCAAGGTAGGCTGTATGGACTGCCTTTCCTCATCAATGGCCTTGGTGACTATTTGAAGAAGTCGACCAAGTTCAAAAGGCATGATCTTCCCTTGACAAAGCCAAACTGGGTCGGGTCCAATGTCTGCAAGTCCCTATATCTTTGTTTATGAGCTCCATTATGATCCTCTCCATAGCTTTGCAGACTAGACTTGTTAAGCTTATGGGGCGGTAATTACCAGGGTCCGTGAGGTGCCACCTTTGTGGAGTGGGACCACAGTTGCCGTCACGCCACTCCTTGGGCACGTATCCTGTGGTAAGGCTGAGATTAAACAGCTGCCTTATGTGCGGTTTAATTCCTCATTTAGCTCGTGTAGCACACAGCCGGGGACACCATCCGGTCCCATTGATGCTGTGTTTTTAGCTTTAGAGAGCAGCTTTCACCTGCGCATTTGAGATGCCCAGGAGGCTACACTCGGCTGGGATAGTTATCTCTCCTTTAAGGGGGGAGAGCGGGGTGAAGTTTGCACTGAACCTGTCTGCCAGTATGTTGGCAATGTCTGTGGGTTCAGTGATTTTGTATCATTTGGACTAATTCTGAGCATATCTGTGAGTTTCCACCCAGGTTCCTAACATAGCTGAAAAAGGCCTTATGATTGTCCTTTGAATCCATGGCAATTTTTCTCTCAAAATTGGCCTTAGTTGATTTTATGAGTGCTCGTATTTTTTACTAATAATGATCAGGGGTGACTTCCCTTTTATGGATTTTGTTCTATCATGTAATAGCTTTCTCCTCTTATTGTAAAGTTTGTTAATGGCTGGGGTCCACCAGACTGGACGTTTGCCCTTTGTGGAAAGAGTCTTGGTTTTATTTGGGATTGCCTGATCCATGCAGTCCTGGAGGTGTTCATAGAAGGCATTTGTAAGGGCTTCCAGCTTGGGTTGTGGTTTCCTCTGACTCAGGGGCCTTGAAGGATACCACACCAGTCTTGAGTAGTGTGAAGTTTGCTTTAGAAGTTCTTCACTATGGTCTTTTGTTTGGGGTGGGGGGGATGTGGATTTCCAGTGAGATTAGTTTATGATCAGATCTCACCAATGAGGGATATACTTCGGTGTGGAGCATTTTGTCCCCATGTTTGTGACAATGAGATCTAGTATATTTTCTCCTCTCGTGGGAACAGTGACTAGCTGTTCCATGGCATTTGAATTTATGAACTCCAGGAACCGTTGGGCTAGAAAGTTAGGGCTTGAGTAATGTTCCCAGTCTATATTCGGGTAGTTGAAGTCACCCAATATGATGGTGTTTGGAGATACATTTATACCCTCCAGTGTCTTCAGGAAGGCTGTGTGGGGTTCCTGAGTTTGAGAGAGTGGCCTGTAGCATGCTACAATTTGTAGAGCAGTTTTGCCTATGGTTAGTTGCACCTGGATGGTTTCCAAGCTTCATGCGTTGCCACCAACCTGGAGGTGTGAGTATCCTTTATGAATATGGATACACCCCTCCTTTTGTGGAGTGGTCCGGGTTTTGGGGCCGAGCATGATATGAGGTAAAACCTAATAGTGCGGGGTGCTCTCAGGAGCCTTGAACCAGGTTTCAGTTACAGCACAGACATCGATGTTCTCCATACTGAGAAGGGCCTCGAGTGCGTGCATTTTGAGATTTAGACTTCTGGCATTGAGCAGCATTACCCTCAATTTCTTCCCATGTTTGTTTTCTAGGGTGGTAGGTTTAGAATTTGAGCCTTGCCTAAAAAAGGCACTATGGGGTGGCAAGAGCCTTAGCCAATATCCGGAATCCCAGGGGTGACAGGTGCAAGCCATCCCTTGCGAAGCAGCGTGGCTTGTCAAGCATGTCATCCCAGGCAGACAGACACTGGATCCCCTTTGAATGACACCAGACATTAAGCCAATTGTTAAAGCTGATCATCTTGTCTCTATATTGTGGCATCATTCTTGGTGAAGGAAGGATACTGCTCAGGGTTAGGGTCATACCTGCCTGGGCTACATAATCAGAGAGCTCCTCTATGTCTCTTTTCATGCAGTCCAGGAGGTGCGTCTCAGGTCGTTCACACCAGCATGGACAATGACTGTGTCATATTTGTACTTGCTGTGGAGTGACCAGTGCTTGTGTTATGTGGCGGATTCTAGCCCGATAGGCAGCTTACTGTGACCCTCTCCTTGTTCAGCCTGGTGAGTGGGACGTCAGTGTGTCTGACTATGGAGTCACCTATGACAAGTATGTTTGGTGTTGTATTTGGCCTTAAGGGCTGTGACTGCTTTGCACACTGCTTTTGTGGTTTATGTGTTGCTTGTGGGGTGTCTTGAGGTAGCAGTTATTTGGGTGTCTGCTTTGGAGGCCTCTGCTGTTTAGGTAAATTTTTACTCAGAGCCTCCAGTATGTCTTTGTGTGTTTATGTGTTTGATTCAGTGGAGTGGTAGCATTATGTGAGGCTGGTTTTGTGGTGTGTGTAGTTGCCTTCTCCTCCTGTCTGGTCTTGCCAGTCCTGAGTTGAGAGAGCTCAGCCTCCAGTTTGGCTAAATAGCTGCATCTCTCATAGTATTTGTGTTATGTGGGAGGAGGAGAGGGTTGTCTGTGTACATGAGGCAGTTATAACATTGCCTCAAGATTCCCAGATTCACCAGCTGGACCGGAGAGGAGATTGACAACTGACCTTTGGACATGCTAGAATAATATTGGGAAATCCTTAATTGAAAACAAGGGCCAGTGGGGAGTGAGGGTGTAGTGCTTTTAATTTTAGTGCTGACTTATATAATTGCTTTAGTGAGCAAGTGCCAGGTAACTTGAGTGCAATGTGTTACAAGTAACTAAATGCAAAACGACAAACAGTAACTTTCTTTCAAGTGAAACAAGGAAATAAGTACAGTAAGCAATGCAGATATCACTAGTGATCCACAGAAGCGCTGAGAAGTTGCGTATTAGGTGAATTAGCTTCCAGGAAATAACAAGCAAACAAACAACAAGCATATAAACAAAGCTAGATTCAGTAGGCCTGGATCTAGTCTATGCTAGAGCAAACAAGGTGAACCAATTTCAGTAAGATACAGTTCAAATATTCAGGCACTATAAACCTTTAACCAGAAAATTCCCAGCTCAGAAGGGCAGAGTCCAGCCTCTTCTCCCACAAGAGTGCAGACCACGAACCTTCTTAATGTAAAATAACTGGCCTGAAGCCCAAGTGCCTAAACCAGAACTAATACACTTGGACACTGGGCTCTCAATCAGCAGTTCCCAACTTAGAAGGATGAAAGCTACCTGTCCTGCCACCACAGTGCTTGCCACAAACCTTCCTAATGTAAAACAACTGGTCTGAAGCCCAAGTGCTTAATCCAAAAGACTTGAATGATAGCTACACTTTAATCAAGTTACAACCAAGCAGTAATAAATACCATTGAATACTTTAGAGAATGTCTGGATTAGTGCTCAAGTTACACAAACAAAGCTAGATCCAGCAGGCCCGAATCCAGTCTATGCCACAGCAAACAAGGCGCACCAACTTCATTGACATTAACAATATCATAGATACATGTACAACACACACACAGAAACATACACACAGAGTAGCTGAGTAGCTCATAACCCTTTTTAGGTGTAATCTGAATGCCTGGATGTGAGGTAATGACACCTCTCTTTGGACTCCTCTAGCCCTTATGGAAATGGGCTGAAACTAGGTCAGATCCTGGAATTAATTTATGCCTTGGCAAATGGGTGGTATCATTAGCTAGGCTAACAATGGTCCACTGGATCATTAATGAACCTATGAACAACATCTTCTACTGTGAATATGTGTAATTTGTGCTTGTATTTTTGTCAATGTGCTTACAGCTTGTACACATCCTCCTTTTTCCCTGGACTCATCCACTAATCCTGATACTGGATATGATGCAGCATACAGAGGCAGCAAAACCAATGATACACAGGATGCTGTACTTGACTTTATTTTATCCAACCATAGTTGAAAGAGTCCTTTAGCTCAAGATATTTCATCAAACAAGGAGGGAAGTAATACTAGCCAGTCCACTGGCATTGTAGCAACAGCTACTAACCAAGCAGAAGGCCTTGAGCAACTGTCCCCAACATGAATCTGATAATGGTGATGGGACAACTCCACAATGGATTCAGATATCTATAGGACAGCATGTGCCCAGGAGGCAGTAATACATAAGCACATCTCAGAAGGTGTATGACCACTGTAACAGGCATGTGATTGGTAAAAGCAACTGATCATGTAGCACACCATAGGTATGTGTTTCACAAGAGTCGTAGATGATAAGGTCATGGCAACACTAGCTATGCATCAAGACAGTGTTGCATTGATTATTACTTTACAGAGAATATAACAGCTTGTCTCAGCTGTGCCTGAGCAGTGCTGCAGGACCCTGGACATACATGCCCTGACCCATAGTATCAGTAAGTCATCATGTGGCAGAAGGAAACATCCTCTTGTGTTCCTTACCTATTGCATCCAGTCATCCATAGTGCATGTGCTGCAATATTTATGCAGAGCTGCTGTGGGTTACCATACTCAAACCCAAACTGACTCATCATAAAGCATGCCACATGCCACTGCACAGATGCCTACTGTGTTCTATTTTACGTTGTGCACCACCACTGGATCTTCAGTATGATATAATGGGATTGAGATTTCCTCATGTGGCAGGGTCAGCCAAGACCATGTTTGAGCCATCAGTGTGAACATCGTTATCTATATTAGTGTTCATAGGTTCATAGGTAGGTACTAGGCTATTGGCCCTAGGGCCCATACAAGCCTAGCCAAAAAGGTACCCTGGCTTTCGCCACCCAAGAAAATTATTTTTCTGTGCCCCTGTCAAGCAGAACCACAGAAGTGATCCCTGGGGTGAATTTCCTATTACCCATCCAATCATCAAGATTTTTCTTGAAGAGTGCTAACGAGGAGCTCTGTTTGACATAGATAGGTCGTCTGTTCCAGAGTATGGAAAGTCTATGGGACAGGAATCTTTATCCCTCCAGCATGTTCTGTTTATTGTGGTGACAAGGTTTAGGTCCCTAGAGCATGTAGCTCGGAGGGATTGGGATTTCTTTAAGTGGAGCATGTTCAAAAGCTCTGGGTTTGACATAGCTTTGTATGTTAGGCAGAGATCGCCTCTGAGTAGGCGATAGGTGATGGAGTAAAGCTGGAGTTTTTTGAGTCGGTCTGTTTGAGGCCAGTAGTCCATTTTGTGAGGTATTTTTGTGGCCTTTCCAGTTGTTGTAGAGGTCCTGTGAGGTACATAACAAAAGGGGCATTGTACTCTATAATGGGTCTAATGAGTGATGAGTAGAGGGGAACAATGACCTCTTTTTTTTCCTGGATGAGAAATCTTTTGTGATTAGGTGTGCTCCGTAGAAGGATTTCCTGACCACTGTGGTGATGTGATTATCAAAGGAGAGACTACTGTCCACCTGTGTCCCAAGGTCTCTTATCACACTTTGGGTGTTAAGTAGACTGCCGCCTATGTGGTAGTTCATGGGTACAGAGTTTTTACCAAAGGGGATGACATTGCACTTTTTGGCATTGAGCTTGAGACCATGGCTTTGACACCAGGCATCTGTCTCTGTGAGGTCCTTTTGTAGGATGTCCACATCATTAGGAGTTTCAATTATGGCTCTTAGTTTGCAGTCATCTGAGAATTTAGTTAGCCAAATACCTTCTGTGTTAGCCTGTACTTCAGAGAAGTAGATACCAAACAGGAGAGGACCCAAGACTGAACCCTGTGGTACTCCACTTGTCACTTGTCTGAAGTCGGATTTGGAGTCTGCTACTTTCACAGTGTGGGTTCTGTCAGTGAGCCAGTTGGCAACCCATCTTGTAACATAGGGATTTATATCTACTTTAGTGATTTATCTATAATTCCAGAGTGGGGGATGGTGTCAAACACCTTTGTGAGATCTAGATAGGCTATGTGAACCACCTTACCCTCATCTATGGCTTTGGTGACTGCTTCAAAGAAGTCTATCAGGTTTAGGAGACTTGATCTGCCTTTTACAAACCAGAACTGTGTGGGGTCCAGAGTTTGGAGATATCCAATGTCTTTGTTTATGAGTTCCATGATGATACTTCCCATGGCCTTGCAGACCAGGCTCATCAGGCTAATGGGGCGATAGTTCCTGGGGTCTGTTCTGGCCCCCCCTTTGTGGAGTGGGATAACCATCATGGTGCTCCATTCAATAGGAACAAAGTCTGAGGTGAGGCTATGATTGAACATGGTACTTAGGTGGGTACCAGTTCATTCTGTAGTTCATGTAGAAGGCAGCCTGAGATGTTGTCAGGTCCCATGGATGCTGTGTTATTGGCTTTGGAGAGTGAGGTTTTTACCTGTGCAGCTGTGATTACAGGAACTTTGCATTCTTCTGGTATAAAGATGGGCCCTTTAGGGGGTGAGAGAGGGCTAAAGTTAGCACAGAACATAACTGCCCAGATGTTGGCAATATCAGTTGGTTCTGTATATTTAGTGTCATTGTGCTGTAACTCAGAGCAGATCTGAGTGTTGCCATTGAGATTCTTGACATAGCTATAGAATGCTTTGTGGTTGTCTTTAGAATCAGTGGCGATTTTGTTTTCATAACTAGCTTTGGAGGATTTTATGAGAGATCTCAGCTTCTTACTGAGGCTGACCAGGGAGTTCCTCCAATCGTGGGATTTTACTCTTTTGCATCAGTTTCTTTCTTCTGTTGTAGAGTTTGTTTATGGCAGAAGACCACCAGATTGGCATTTTTGAAGGATAGCATCTTGGGTCTGTTAGGGATAGCACGATCCAGGCACTCGTGTAAGTGCTTATAAAGTGCATTTGTGTAGGATTCAGCAGTCGTACCTCTATTGTCCATCTGCATGGGTGTCGTGAAGTTTGCCACTTCTGTCTTAAGAAGTGTGACATTGGCTTTGGAGAATATTTTTACGGTTGTTTTCCTAATGGGGGGTGGGAGCGGAATGTAGATGTCTATGGTGATTAGCTTGTGGTCGGATCTGACCAATGAGGAGCTGACCTCTGGTGTGGAGCACCGGTCACCCATGTTGGTGATGACCAGGTCTAGGACATTGCTGCCCCTGGTGGGGGTGTATATAAGTTGATCAAAGGCATTGAAATTGATGATTTCCAGAAAACGTTGAGCAAAAGAGTTGGTACACGAGTAGTTTTCCCAGTTAATGGTGGGTAGTTGAAATCACCCATTATTTGGGTGTTGGGTTGTACCTTAATATTTTCCAGTGTATCAAGAAAAGAGGAGTGGGAATCCTGGGGCATGGTGGGGGGTCTGTAGCAAGCTACAATCTGGATTGCGGTTTTGCCCAGAGTTAGTTGAACTTGGATAACCTCGGATGCATTATGCTGAGCAACTAGCTTGGAGGTGTGGATATCCTTAATGAATATGGACACGCCTCCACCTTTAGAGTTTTGGTTCGGGTTTGGTGGCTGAAAGGTGTGATATGAATTATAGCCTGGTAATGCAGGGATGCTCTCTGGAGCTTTGAACCAGGTCTCTGTCACTGCACAGATGTTGATGGTCTCCATTTTAAGGAGTGCCTCGAGTGAGTGCATTTTGTGGTTTAGACTTCTAGCATTGGGTAGCATTACCCTCAGATTTTGCTTGCTTGCACCCGTTACAGTGGTGAATTTGTCATTTGAACCTTGCCTAAAAAAGGCACTATAGAGGTGGCATGAGCCTTTGCCAGTATCCACAATATCAAGGGCGACAGGTGCAGGCCATCTCTGGCAAAGCAGCGTGGTCTGTCGAACATGTCATCCCAGGCAGACAGATACTGGATTCCCTTAGAATGACACCAGAAGCTTAGCCAATTGTTAAAGTCAATCATTTTGTCCTTGTACTGTGGTATCATTCTGGGTGATGGCAGGATGCTACTCAGGGCTAGGGTCATACCTGCCTGGGCTACAAGATCGGAGAGCTCCTCCATGTCTCTTTTCATGTAGTCCAGGAGGTACATCTCAGGTCATTCACACCAACATGGACAATGACAGAGTCATATTTGTACTTGCTGTGAAGTGACCTGAGTGTGTGCTTTATGTGGCAGATCCTGGTACCCGACAGGCAGCTGACAGTAACTTTCTCCTTGTTTAGCCTGGTGAGTGGAACATCAGTGTGCCTGACTATAGAGTCACCTATGACTAGAGTGTTGGGTACTTTATGCCTTATGGGCTGTAGTTAAGTGGCACACTAAGTATGTGGCCTATGTGTCATTTGGGTTGTGTTGTGGGGGTGGAGGTTGCTTGCATTTCTGCTTGCAAGGTCTTGGTTGTTTGTGCAGATTTTTACTGAGAGCCTCCGTGAATGTAGGTGTGTGTTTTCTGATTCTGTGTGTGTGCTTTGGTGGTGTAGGTTTTGAGGCACTATGTGATGAGTGTGGTGCAGTGCAAGTGTTTATCTTCTCCTTTTGACTGTCTAGTCCAGTCTTCAGTGAAGAGTGCTTTGGTTCCAGTTTAGCTATATAAGTGCATCTCTCACAGGTCGTAGTGTTGGGTGGTAGGAGGAGAGGGCTGTCTGTGTACATGAGGCAATTGCTGCATTGTCCCAAGATGCCCAGATTCATCAGTTAGACAGGAGAAAACACCGGGAGCTGACCTTTAGACATGCCTGGATAGGTGCTTATT
This sequence comes from Protopterus annectens, assembly GCF_019279795.1. Lineage (NCBI taxonomy): Eukaryota > Metazoa > Chordata > Ceratodontiformes > Protopteridae > Protopterus > Protopterus annectens. The sequence goes on from NC_056745.1 coordinate 1,290,493,884, forward strand.
TATTAAGTACTAAAAACTGTTTTCCTCTAGACAAGTGAGAAAAGTTGAGTGCTGTAGTAATTTGTAGCTTATTTAGTGCTTACGAGTTCTGAACAAGTGCCGAGCTCAAAGAAAGATATTTGAGTGCTAAAACTAAAAAGTTGGCTAGTTGCAAGGGAAAATTTGAAGAGCAGACTTTATGACGCCAGGAATAATTTAATCCTAGTTAAGTGGGGGTGGGGCTCAGGAGCTCACAAACAGTCCTGGACACAGCAAATCCATATCTGGACAAGACCTGCCACAGGAAAGTGGGGAAGCAAGTTTAGAATTTTTTTTCAATACATTTTTTTTTTTTCAGTAAAGTGAAAATGGAGAAAGCTGGAGCAGAAGTTAATTCAACTTTAAGAATCTGAGTGGGTTGGCCTTCACAAATGTTCTCTATTATCTTGAATGAACTAATGACACTAGAATGGGTTATCATATCAGATATCCTAGTGTGTGTGTGTGTGTGTGTGTGTGTGTGTGTGTGTGTGTGTGTGTGTGTGTGTGTGTGTGTGTGTGTGTGTGTCTGTCTGTTGTATCACTCTGCACTTATTTTCAGTAATAATGGCCACTGTGCTGCCTGTGACACACTGTGCCTATTAGTGGTCATTGTCAAGTCTGATGCTATAGGAATGCTATTTCTGTAGTATTTTACTCAAAGCATGTTACTGTATTCCCATTACATATCTAAGCTCTAGAACACTATGCCAACATACCTAAACTTAACCATGAAACATTCCGCCTTCAAGGTCTTACTAAAACAACACCTAAACCTCATGTGATTGTGCACATGCTCCCCACCTGGATATATCCATTTCCCTTTGTCAGCTCATGCCCTTTATCCCGTTATACCCTCTATCCCTTCCTACACAAAAAATCCCTTTCTACCAGCCCCTTCAATTACCTTCCTAACGTAATCTTCACTTTACATTTCAGGTTCTTTCTGGCATTACTACTTTATCCATTTCCTTGAAATAGTTTCCATGTCTTTCTTGTAACCAGCTTCTGTGTCACTAAGTACCGTAGTGGTCTTATCCTTACTATCCTTAGCTCATCAGCTATATAGTGCCTCTGAACCTCTTCTAGCTTTAACTACTATCTACCTACTGAATAAAGTTTCACACTCCTTACTCAGTTTTATTCTTTCTTAACATCTATACTCTAAATTTCCTTAGCAATGTCTTATGAATCATATCTAATGTCTGTTTGTCACATTGCATGTAAACTGATTTCATAATAAATGTTTTATACTTGGAATTTAATATCATGCATGTTACCACATAAAAGTATCCATTTTATCTGTGTATAATGTCACTACAGAGCAATTATCTCTATGTATCTAGAGGTCTTAAGAACTATCTGTTTAATGCATCTCTGAAAAACATTTGTCATGAATATCTTAAAAATGTCTGCTGGGGCTTTTTTCCTTGTGCCTCTGCTGAAAATGGGCTTTGTCCATTCAGACTTTTACAGTCAACAAAGATAAATAAATAAATAAAATAAATAAATGCATTTTAATTGCCACATATAGTTGTCCACAGGTTTGACACCTCAAGATGACTTGTCATGACAATATAAGACACATAACATATATTAGTATGCGTGATTTTATGAATAATATGTTTAGATCTGCTGCAGTTGCATGTTACTTCACTTCACATGCAGTCATGCTGTCACTGTTATTATATAAGTCATTATGGATAAATATGTTCCCATTGGTTGCCAGAAATGGATGCCAAGTATACATAAACAGCTTGCTTGTGTTTGCAATGCCATTTTTTTTATGCAGGTACTGCAAATGAATAAAGTTCACAGTGATGTAATACATACATTTCACAGTCTAACAGAACATGCATTTTCAAGTCACAGTCCCATTTACATATGGCACAACATGCATACAGGATCCGTATGTACTGCCATACCCTGCTAATCTTAGCTTGTGAGTTTTTTCTTATAGGTTGTCTATGTATCACCTTTCAATACTGCAATTATAAATATGGATTCCCCATCAAATGTTGTTCAGGTGTCTTAGTGAAAGTTACATATACACTACCTGTGAGAGGTCATGGAATTCCAGGCTGGGAAGCCATGTACATCTGCTGTCACTGCTGTAGCCTGCAAACCACGTCTTGTATATCTGCATGATTCAGATGTTGCCTTAACACAGTGCCCAACCCCACCCTATGGCAACAATTCAGCTAAACCATTCTAATAATGTGTCATGTGAGTTATATCTTACTATCACACCTCAGTTCTGTGGCATTATCTCCTTGTTGTGCTCTGCTTCTTCCACCTTAACCAGACTGAAACAGCCAGTCTACTGCCCACAATATGTGACATACACAAAGTACAGTCCACATCTCCAATGACTGTATCTTAGCATTATGTGTAACAATGGCATTGACCACATCTGGGACATACACTTACAAGTATGCCTACAGGCGTTGCTGCCTGTGTATTAAGTTCCTCCTTCTCTAAAAGTTGTGTACTTCCTTATGGGTACCATCATACATTTCTTTTATCTGTTACTACTTGAATGTAACTGCTGTAGAAGGACACAGTTTAGATAACTGTGTGGTATGTATGAGCTTCTCCATGTATAGGTCAATGAAGAATTAATGTACCTGTCATATGTGGTGCTGCTATATCACCAATCAGTACACATCAGATGTTTAGCTTTGTACATGTGTAAGTCTGGTGTGCTACAACCTAAAGTTCAAACCCAGATGTTGCTGTGTTGCCCTTACCTGTAGCTGGCATATATGTCCACAGCCTTCGTCACCCAGCCTTGGATCTTCTCCACATAGTATTCTGTTGAGCATCTTGTGAAGTATATGATTGCTCCTCTGCTGACATCTTGAGCTCTTTGGATATGTCACTCATACCTAGGCTTGGGAGGTCATGGTATTTTGTTGTAAACTTATTATGCTGTGCAACATTTTGTGGTATATACTGCACTGCATCCTTAGATGTGTCCAAACATCTGAATCATGATATCAGCCTGCCAAGCACTTGCTCAGATGTGTTTGTGTTGTCATGTATGCTTTCTTGAATGCATCATCAGCAGGCATGGATGGGGCTCTGAATGGCGTTATGACCCAGAACACCAGTAGATAACTGCAGTCATCTGTTGGTATAAACAGACAGAAGATAAGCATGGCTGCATCACACTGCAGTACGGGAACATAGAACAAATTTGTCATATACAGGTATAATTACCAAGTGGACATCCCTCAGAAATCTCATCCATACTCTCCTTCCATTAGCAGCATCATGCATGCAACCAGAATGTGTTGTCATCAGGTTAATGATGAGGTCATCTGCCCAACATACCATCTAACAACTGAGCAATAGCCACCACTTTCTATTGATGTACAGTTCCACGCCCTCTGCAGAAGGGGTTTTGATTGTTTATCTGGGTGCAATCAATTGAACTGAGAACACATGGAAAATTGTCTATTACAGACAACTATTCCATAGCAACCTGATGCTCAGGTGATATTCATTGAAAGTGGATGAACTCTTTCACTTTGCTGTACATGACTGCCTGGAATTGTCCCAGTATATGACCAGCACCTGTTTGGGGCACTCCTACAACACAGTAGGAACATGAACCTTTATTTCTATTAGGACAGAGTTACCCCACAGGCAGCAAGAGGAAATTTGGGGTGCTCACATCCCAATCACAGCCTACACCAGCTCTCTATCTAGTGTGTCTGTATAATATTTCTTTATCAGAGAGCAGGCAACACTTCAACCTGTCTTGCCAATGTGCTGTGTGTCTGCAGATGTTATGACACATTTTCAGATCACTCTCTGCTATCACCTGTAGACCCCTGGCCTATTGTAGTGCATTTACTGCACAATCCACAATTGCATATTATTCTGTGGAATCCACAGGGAAATATTGCAATATCATAAGATATTTATATTTTTTTGTTAAGCAAACATGGCTTCAGCCAAATGCTCACTGTAATGTAATGGTAATGCCACTTTTTATTGCTGTTGGGCTCAGGCATTGTGGCAGAGAATATTACCTAGCAATCTGATGCTCAGGTAATATTCATTGAAAGTGGATGAACTCATTCACTTTGTTGTACATGACTGCCTGGAATTGTCCCAGTATATGACCAGCACCTGCCTGGGGCACCCCTACAGTATCAGCTACAACACAGTGGGAACATGAACCTTTATTTCTACTAGGACAGAGTTACCCCCACAGGCAGCATGAGGATATTTTGGGTGTTCACCTCCCAATCACAGCCTACACAAGCTCTCTATCTAGTGTGTCTGTATATTATTTCTTTATCAGAGAGCAAGCATAACTTTAACCTGTCTTGCCAATGTGCTGTGTATCTGCAGATGCTATGACACATTTTCAGATCACCCTCTGATATCACCTGTAGAACCGTTGCCTATTGTAGTGTATTTACTGCACAATCTACAATTGCATATTATTCTGTGGAATCCACAGGAAAATATTGCAATATCATAAGATATTTATATTTTTGTTAAGCAAACATGGCTTCAGCCAAATGCTTATTGTAATGTAATGGTAATGCCACTTTTTATTGTTGTTGGGCACACACATTTTGTTTTGGAATTGGGCACACAAGCAAGGGTGCCCGCAGGCAGGTGAAAGGGGGTGCACTTGCACCCCCCCCCCCTGGAACGGGCTGGCGGGAGATTAATTTTCTTTTAATAACCAAAAAAAAAAAAATTTTAAGGGAGTTCTTCTTTAAGAATGGTCCCATAGCTTGCTGGTCCGGTTGCACCACGTCTGTGCGTGCAGATGTCCTGTTCCTCCTCACCTGCACTATTATTTGAAATTCACGTCGTTTGTAAGGGAAGTGCGTTTAATGCTGCAGCAAGTAAGGGAGTTCCTTGCTTTTGCTTTTGCTTCTCTTCACGTTAAGTCAGGTAAGGGAATTTAGTTGCACACAACACTATCTACACATAGAGGGTATTCCCAGACATTTACTGTGTCATGGCACAACATTAAATATGAATGATTCTGTGTTGTGCTGTGCTGCACACCATAGCTGCTTAGTCATGTATCAAGACCAGCATAGCATCAATATTCGGAGTAAATTAATACCAGGCAACACTTAACTTCATGCACACTGTACTGTTGGTGGTGGTGGATAGATAATTAATACCAGGCAACACTTAACTTCATGCACTCTGTACTGTTGGTGGTGGTGGATAGATAATTAATACCAGGTAACACTTAACTTCATGCACACTGTACTGTTGGTGGTGGTGGATAGATAATTAATACCAGGCAACACTTAACTTCATGCACTCTGTACTGTTGGTGGTGGTGGATAGATAATTAATACCAGGCAACACTTAACTTCATGCACTCTGTACTGTTGGTGGTGGTGGATAGATAATTAATACCAGGCAACACTTAACTTCATGCACTCTGTACTGTTGGTGGTGGTGGATAGATAATTAATACCAGGCAACACTTAACTTCATGCACTCTGTACTGTTGGTGGTGGTGGATAGATAATTAATACCAGGTAACACTTAACTTCATGCACACTGTACTGTTGGTGGTGGTGGATAGATAATTAATACCAGGTAACACTTAACTTCATGCACTCTGTACTGTTGGTGGTGGTGGATAGATAATTAATACCAGGCAACACTTAACTTCATGCACTCTGTACTGTTGGTGGTGGTGGATAGATAATTAATACCAGGCAACACTTAACTTCATGCACTCTGTACTGTTGGTGGTGGTGGATAGATAATTAATACCAGGCAACACTTAACTTCATGCACTCTGTACTGTTGGTGGTGGTGGATAGATAATTAATACCAGGCAACACTTAACTTCATGCACTCTGTACAGTTGGTGGTGGTGGATAGATAATTAATACCAGGCAACACTTAACTTCATGCACTCTGTACTGTTGGTGGTGGTGGATAGATAATTAATACCAGGCAACACTTAACTTCATGCACTCTGTACTGTTGGTGGTGGTGGATAGATAATTAATACCAGGCAACACTTAACTTCATGCACACTGTACTGTTGGTGGTGATGGATAGATAATTAATACCAGGCAACACTTAACTTCATGCACTCTGTACTGTTGGTGGTGATGGATAGATAATTAATACCAGGCAACACTTAACTTCATGCACACTGTACTGTTGGTGGTGGTGGATAGATAATTAATACCAGGTAACACTTAACTTCATGCACACTGTACTGTTGGTGGTGGTGGATAGATAATTAATACCAGGCAACACTTAACTTCATGCACACTGTACTGTTGGTGGTGGTGGATAGATAATTAATACCAGGCAACACTTAACTTCATGCACACTGTACTGTTGGTGGTGGTGGATAGATAATTAATACCAGGCAACACTTAACTTCATGCACACTGTACTGTTGGTGGTGGTGGATAGATAATTAATACCAGGTAACACTTAACTTCATGCACACTGTACTGTTGGTGGTGGTGGATAGATAATTAATACCAGGTAACACTTAACTTCATGCACACTGTACTGTTGGTGGTGGTGGATAGATAATTAATACCAGGTAACACTTAACTTCATGCACTCTGTACTGTTGGTGGTGGTGGATAGATAATTAATACCAGGCAACACTTAACTTCATGCACACTGTACTGTTGGTGGTGGTGGATAGATAATTAATACCAGGTAACACTTAACTTCATGCACTCTGTACTGTTGGTGGTGGTGGATAGATAATTAATACCAGGCAACACTTAACTTCATGCACACTGTACTGTTGGTGGTGGTGGATAGATAATTAATACCAGGTAACACTTAACTTCATGCACACTGTACTGTTGGTGGTGGTGGATAGATAATTAATACCAGGCAACACTTAACTTCATGCACTCTGTACTGTTGGTGGTGGTGGATAGATAATTAATACCAGGCAACACTTAACTTCATGCACACTGTACTGTTGGTGGTGGTGGATAGATAATTAATACCAGGCAACACTTAACTTCATGCACTCTGTACTGTTGGTGGTGGTGGATAGATAATTAATACCAGGTAACACTTAACTTCATGCACACTGTACTGTTGGTGGTGGTGGATAGATAATTAATACCAGGCAACACTTAACTTCATGCACTCTGTACTGTTGGTGGTGGTGGATAGATAATTAATACCAGGTAACACTTAACTTCATGCACACTGTACTGTTGGTGGTGGTGGACAGATAATTAATACCAGGCAACACTTAACTTCATGCACTCTGTACTGTTGGTGGTGGTTGATAGATAATTAATACCAGGCAACACTTAACTTCATGCACTCTGTACTGTTGGTGGTGGTGGATAGATAATTAATACCAGGCAACACTTAACTTCATGCACTCTGTACTGTTGGTGGTGGTGGATAGATAATTAATACCAGGCAACACTTAACTTCATGCACTCTGTACTGTTGGTGGTGGTGGATAGATAATTAATACCAGGTAACACTTAACTTCATGCACACTGTACTGTTGGTGGTGGTGGATAGATAATTAATACCAGGTAACACTTAACTTCATGCACACTGTACTGTTGGCGGTGGTGGATAGATAATTAATACCAGGTAACACTTAACTTCATGCACACTGTACTGTTGGTGGTGGTGGATAGATAATTAATACCAGGTAACACTTAACTTCATGCACACTGTACTGTTGGTGGTGGTGGATAGATAATTAATACCAGGCAACACTTAACTTCATGCACTCTGTACTGTTGGTGGTGGTGGATAGATAATTAATACCAGGCAACACTTAACTTCATGCACTCTGTACTGTTGGTGGTGGTGGATAGATAATTAATATCAGGTAACACTTAACTTCATGCACACTGTACTGTTGGTGGTGGTGGATAGATGAGTCCATTTTGATGGTACCATTAAGTTGCTGTTGGTTTTGCAAGGAAGCAAGGGAATATGCAACATTTCTGTGGCAGAAGTGACTTGAAAAATGTCTTTTTCCAGCTATCAGTGATTATGCTAATACTCTAGATGTTTCAGTATGTGCCTGTCTAATACACCTGCAGGCGGTTTGTTCTGCCAGCAATGCTGTATATATAACAACTTTGTCAAAATGCATAGTCTGTTTTTTAACTTAACATAGTAAGGAACATACTATTGATAACTTTGAACTATAATATGTTATTATTGGTAATGGGATTATTCCTATGTGTAGAAACCAGGAACAGGAACAGCTCACCAAGTCCGAACTAAGTCAAAGTAGAAGTGATGTAAATCTTTAGGAGACCCAAAATGTGTCTGTAAACCAACTTGCATAAAATGAAGTACCGGACCAAACGGTGTTGGTAAGTCCTAGCTGCGTGATGCAAAGTTTTCTTCAGTGAAGATGAAAATGCTCACCAGGTAGTTCCACCACAAAACTTTTATTAACAAGACAAACACCAAGCGCTTTCGCCTGAATAATTCCAGGCTTTTTCAAGGTTAAGTTACAAATGTTGCCACCCTGCTTTTATACATAAGTTAATCAACCAATTAAGTCGTTAATTTTGTAATTAAATAAAGTCATCAACTTTTAAAGTGCAGTAGTGCAATGATGTTACTAACTTTCTACCTTTCTTAACTGGTGTTGTGTTAAAAATGATTCATAACAAACAACAATTATAAATATTTTAAAAACTAGTCTTGTTCTAAGTTAAATCTGGTTAAAATTTATAATAATTATTCCTAAGTAACACATTATATAGCACTTAAAAATTATGCTATTAAAAAACTTCAATAGAAATAAAAATAACATTCTTTAACTGTTAATGTTCTCTAACTATAAAATTATCATGTTGTTGTTAGAGAGAATTGAATGCTTATGTTAATTCATTCATGTAAGAACATTTCTGATATTGAAAATTAGCTCCATATGAAAAATACCTAAGTATACTAATACTTCTTTTAACCATACATACAAAGAAGTTAAAATACTTTATAATTTATTCCTTCTCATTTTCAGTATACTATTAATACTGATATTTTCATTCATTCCTGGACTCCTTGAAGCATCTAGTTTAATTTGCCAGGTTAGCTCTCTAGTTTCAGGTAGGATTCCCAGTCACCTCCCTAGGGTCAATGGTGACTCATTCCAAAACAAAAATTTAATACACATTTTGTCACATAATAGAGAGTGTTTGTAAAAGCATTAGTATTTTTCTTTTTTTCAATTTCATATACATGTTCATATATTCGTCTTTTAAGCGTTCTTGTGGTTTTACCCACATAGAAACCATTACAAAAAGTACATGTGCCTAAGTAAACTATGCCCGTAGTGTTGCAGTTGTGGTGTCCCAGTGCTCTTAGAGTGCAATTCCTGGCTGGAATGAAAATTTTTTCAGCATTTAACAGGAACTTGCATTGTCTGCACGCACCACATTTAAAAGTCCCATTCTTCCTATGTAAAGACATAGTGCGGGTGATGTTCCTTGTACTAGTGTTCTGTTCCAACATTCCTTTAAGGTTTATATCTCTCTTTCTAATGAAAGTTAATGTGCTTGGTAAGTAGTTTTGATATCTTCTTGTGATGTAAGAATAGACCAAAAGGCTTGTAAGGTGTTTTCAATGAAAACTGCATCTTTGGTGTAAGTGTAACTGAAACTTTTTTGTATATCATTATTTCCTCTATTACTGTTGTTCAGAAACGAAAGACCTTTACTAAGCAAAGGTGGAAATTTAGAGTCTCTTTTTCCTGTTATCTCCTCTATAGTTGTATAAATTAAATGGGAAGGTTAGCCCCTTTCTATCAACATGTTGGTTAAAGTTGCAGCTTCATTCAGGAACGCTTCTAAAGTGCTACAAATTCTCGATGCTCGAATCAACTGACTCCTTATAATCCCTTTTTTAGTGTAAAAAGGGTGTGAACTCTCAAAATGCAAGAATGTGTTGGAATATAGGGGCTTCCTAAAAATGGTTGATTCAAAATGTTCTCCTTCACTATCCTTAGTAAGAAGGATGTCCAAATAGTGAAGTGAGTTAATGTTGAGCTCATAGGTAAATGACAAGAAGTCAGTTGTTGTATTAATGTAGTCAAAAAAATCCAAAAAATTCTCTTTTGATCCCTGCCACAGTAAACAAATGTCATCCAGGTATCGCTTGTAAAAAAGAATATGCTGTTTCCATTTTGAAGAATGTATGTAAGTTTGCTCCCATTTGTGTAAGACAATATTAGCATATGATGAAGCACAAGGGGAGCCCATGGCTACCCCCTTTTTTTGTCTGAAGTATTCTCCGTTGAAGAATATGTAATTATTGTTAAGGATGATTTCCATAAACTCTATCAGTAAATTGATCTGGTTGTTACTTAAATCACTTAAGTTCGTTAAAATGTCAGAAAACCAGTCAATTCCCGTGTCATGGGGTATACTGGGAAAGAGTTCTTTTACGTCTATGGTGATCATCAAAACTTCCTTGTTGCAAATGTTAGAAGGGATACTAGCCAGGAATTCCCAAGAGTCTTTACACACGTACGGGAGCTTAGAAACTACTGATTTAATTTTATGTTCAACAAATTTACCTAAAGGTTCAGTTATGCTGTTTGCTCCAGCAACAATTGGCCTGAATTTCAAAGGAAAAGTTCCTTTGTGAACCTTCGGTATGCCAAATAATATTGGAGTTTTTGGGTGTGGAACATTCAAGTAGTTAAATAATTCTTCATTTATCACCCCTTGAAGCAGGTGATCGTTCAAAGTATGTTTAATGCTGGCTTGGGCAACGTTAAGTTCGTTGATGGATGACTGTTCATAGGTGTCAAGGTCCTGTAAGATGTCATGCATTGCTGTATCATAGTCAAGGGCCGTCATAAGGACCATCCCACCCCCTTTGTCCGGTTTCATAACCCTGATCTTTTGCTCTTTAATTGAGTTCATAGCTTCTACCAAATTGAAATTAAAATTAGATGGAAAATCTTGTCTATTTGATAAATTAGCTCTCAGGGTGTTCTCAGTTAGTTCTTCAAATATTTTTAAACTCGGATGTAAGGGTGGGTTGAAGAGACTAGATCTAGTAATAATGTTACTTGCAGTATGTTGCCCCTTAAAAAAGAGAGAAAGGTTGAGGTTCCTAATAAACAACTTCAATTCAATAAGTAACTTAGGAATATAGGCAGGTCTAGCTGGAACATAATTTAGCCCTTTGGTAAATAATTCAAAATGGACCGGAGTAATTTCCAAGTCCGTGTAGTTATAAATATTGAAGTTGTTATGTGAAACCACAGTACAATTGTTATTCAAACTGGGGCTCGGGAAGCTTTCAATATTAGTGTTCTTACTTAATTGTGTGTCCTCCCCCATGCTTGTTGGTATGGGGCATTCAAGTTCCTCCCCACTGGTCTGCCCTGGGGAAAGTAAAAACCCTGTGGAGAGTTGTTGTTCTCTTTTTGTGCTAGTCTCTCACTCCTTCTTAAAGGTTCAGAATTCTGTGCATTTCTAGCATTCTGACCTACATTTCTTTTTTCATATTCTGCTTCACTAGTTCCTGTAGCTTCATTGAATTTCGACCTTAAAGGAAAAGCTCTCCCTTCCCTATATTCTAAAAGGTCTCTGTCTAACTTTTTAATTTTTCTATCAATAACTTTCTGACAATGTTGGTCTACTTCAAAGAAAACTTCATCATATTTCTTTTTATGTCTAAGAAAATTCTTGTGCTGTACAATATTATCATTTAAGACAGTAAGTTCATCTAAAAATACATTGCATTTATTCTGGTAGTCCTTCACCATCAAGTCTAACATTTCCAGACCAGTTTGGTTAAAAAGTTCAGTTAATTGAGTATGTAAAATAGAGCCAACAGAAGCACTATTAGGAAATTTGTAGCATCTAAGGCCTTTCGGCACTCTTTTAACATTAATACATTCCTTCAAGTAGCTAATTTCAAGTTGGCAGTTCTTATATGAGTACAACTTGTTGCTAAAGGAATCAAAGTCAACATCCAGCTGCTGCGTGTTGTGGTGAACAGTACCTTTTTTAAACTCCGGTTGGAGTTCAGTCCATTTTTTGAAGTTGAATAAATTGTCCGTAGCTCCACCATTTAGTGCCTTATTGTTGCAGTTTTCCTCATGTACAAATGCTGTACCAGTTCTTAATATACCGCTTGTACTAGCGGTGCCATTCGGCTCCTGCGCCGTACGAGGTCTTTGTTGAAGCGGTATTGCTTGTAATTGGTTTCCCGGAGGAAACAGAGAATCTGAAGCTTCGGGGTTCCACTGTCCCGTAAGCGCCCTGTTGATACTGGACAGTAACGTTAGTACCTGGTTGAACTCGGATCGAGTTACCGGAGCGTCGTCAGTATCGTCCCTTAAAATGGGAGCAAACTTACATACATTCTTCAAAATGGAAACAGCATATTCTTTTTTACAAGCGATACCTGGATGACATTTGTTTACTGTGGCAGGGATCAAAAGAGAATTTTTTGGATTTTTTTGACTACATTAATACAACAACTGACTTCTTGTCATTTACCTATGAGCTCAACATTAACTCACTTCACTATTTGGACATCCTTCTTACTAAGGATAGTGAAGGAGAACATTTTGAATCAACCATTTTTAGGAAGCCCCTATATTCCAACACATTCTTGCATTTTGAGAGTTCACACCCTTTTTACACTAAAAAAGGGATTATAAGGAGTCAGTTGATTCGAGCATCGAGAATTTGTAGCACTTTAGAAGCGTTCCTGAATGAAGCTGCAACTTTAACCAACATGTTGATAGAAAGGGGCTACCCTTCCCATTTAATTTATACAACTATAGAGGAGATAACAGGAAAAAGAGACTCTAAATTTCCACCTTTGCTTAGTAAAGGTCTTTCGTTTCTGAACAACAGTAATAGAGGAAATAATGATATACAAAAAAGTTTCAGTTACACTTACACCAAAGATGCAGTTTTCATTGAAAACACCTTACAAGCCTTTTGGTCTATTCTTACATCACAAGAAGATATCAAAAACTACTTACCAAGCACATTAACTTTCATTAGAAAGAGAGATATAAACCTTAAAGGAATGTTGGAACAGAACACTAGTACAAGGAACATCACCCGCACTATGTCTTTACATAGGAAGAATGGGACTTTTAAATGTGGTGCGTGCAGACAATGCAAGTTCCTGTTAAATGCTGAAAAAATTTTCATTCCAGCCAGGAATTGCACTCTAAGAGCACTGGGACACCACAACTGCAACACTACGGGCATAGTTTACTTAGGCACATGTACTTTTTGTAATGGTTTCTATGTGGGTAAAACCACAAGAACGCTTAAAAGACGAATATATGAACATGTATATGAAATTGAAAAAAAGAAAAATACTAATGCTTTTTACAAACACTCTCTATTATGTGACAAAATGTGTATTAAATTTTTTGTTTTGGAACGAGTCACCATTGACCCTAGGGGAGGTGACTGGGAATCCTACCTGGAAACTAGAGAGCTAACCTGGCAAATTAAACTAGATGCTTCAAGGAGTCCAGGAATGAATGAAAATATCAGTATTAATAGTATACTGAAAATGAGAAGGAATAAATTATAAAGTATTTTAACTTCTTTGTATGTATGGTTAAAAGAAGTATTAGTATACTTAGGTATTTTTCATATGGAGCTAATTTTCAATATCAGAAATGTTCTTACATGAATGAATTAACATAAGCATTCAATTCTCTCTAACAACAACATGACAATTTTATAGTTAGAGAACATTAACAGTTAAAGAATGTTATTTTTATTTCTATTGAAGTTTTTTAATAGCATAATTTTTAAGTGCTATATAATGTGTTACTTAGGAATAATTATTATAAATTTTAACCAGATTTAACTTAGAACAAGACTAGTTTTTAAAATATTTATAATTGTTGTTTGTTATGAATCATTTTTTAACACAACACCAGTTAAGAAAGGTAGAAAGTTAGTAACATCATTGCACTACTGCACTTTAAAAGTTGATGACTTTATTTAATTACAAACTTAATGATTTAATTGGTTGATTAACTTATGTATAAAAGCAGGGTGGCAACATTTGTAACTTAACCTTGAAAAAGCCTGGAATTATCCAGGCGAAAGCGCTTGGTGTTTGTCTTGTTAATAAAAGTTTTGTGGTGGAACTACCTGGTGAGCATTTTCATCTTCACTGAAGAAAACTTTGCATCACGCAGCTGGGATTTACCAACACCGTTTGGTCCGGTACTTCATTTTATGCAAGTTGGTTTACAGACACATTTTGGGTCTCCTAAAGATTTACATCACTTCTACTTTGATTTAGTTCGGACTTGGTGAGCTGTTCCTGTTCCTGGTTTCTTTGCTTACATCCGCTTCGTTGGTTTATTCCTATGTGTCTTACAGGTATAAAGAGATAAAGACTTGAATTAACCTTATAACTTGAAAAATAACTGTAAGAACATTATATCAGTTTAGCATTTCATGGTGTGAACCCTAGCTCTCAAAGAATTTTATCATCATTCATGTCACTGATTTAAATATTTCACTTCCCATATTAGTGAAAAAGGACTACAAGACTGTTCTGTAAAGAAAGACCTGAAAGCACTATATTCATTTTCTCAACCTGTTCCTCTTTCCTTTCAGCATATATGAGTCATGAGCATGTACATTTTTAATGCACCGTGACTGTGTTTGTGTGTTTGTAAGAGGGAGGTATGCCTTCTTCCTGCTGCTTCCACAAATCTCTAAATTGGGGAAAATCTTTCCCTACTACCATATCATGAGTTAGAGTACTACAGCAAAAAGATGAACTACCTTACCAAATGCAGTTTGTATTCCTTGCTGAGTAATGAGATATTGCTTCTCATCCCCATGAATGGATGCTGCTATAATAGTTTTGATAGTAAGGATTTTCTTTTACATACACACTTCCCCTTTATCAGCCTGACCATACTGCTTGAATCTAGCAGTCCTTGCATCTCTGTGCAACTATTTAAAGCTTTGCATCTACTTAAATTTGCTACAGTACAGTAACAGGATGCAGATTAATTTATTCTAGCAAATAATTTATTGTGCTCCCCAGACATGGCATTATTAATAGCAAGCTTTTCTGAGATTGTAGTTTCATAGATATAATATATTACTACTACAAGGGTGTAAGTGGATATAATGAACATTACATTTTCCTCTTATATAATCCAATCACTATATTCCAGCAAAAGTATCATCAAAATTGTGAAGATCATATTTTTTATATATATATGTGCACATATTCAGTGTAGATTTTTAAATCTTTATGATGTATTACTAAAGAAAGATGCATGATTAATATTTATGAGACACTTCACCCAAATAGATTAAATAATTAATTAGTATCAACATTTAATATATAACAATATTATGAAATGGAATTTGTACCTATTAATTGGGTTAATAGTTATTCATTCATTCATTCACCTATCTGAGTTTATTTGAGAGATTTTTTTGTATTTGTTTAATTAATCTCACTATTAGCCTGTTTTTGTTTATTTTTTTCTTCTGCTGGTCTGTTCCCGTGGAATTCCTAACAGTATTTAATGTACATGATTTAAATATAGTTTTACATGTTTGTAAAGGTATAAATCAGTTTTACAAGTTTGTAAGGGCATAAACCAAGGTGCCAGTTAATTTTAAAAAGTTTTAATAAAGGTTATTTATATATTTGTTAGTTTGCTTTATTTATTTTACTTCATGTTTATTTCAGAGAAACATTTTGTGTAATTGTCTAATCTCACTATTAGTTATTTAATTTCTGATTACTTTCTGATTGTTTCCTCTGGAATTCTTAGCAGTATTTATTGTGTTTGATGTAAATATGGTCTGAGAACCTTCTGAAGGTGTGCAGCCAAGATGCCAAATTATTTTTAAAAATTTTGAATAAAGGTTATATTTTATAAGCTTCATATGAACAACCAAGATGTTACTAATATTACTAACTATGTGAACCCTTTTTATTTATTTATTTATTCATGTATTTATTTATATATGTATTTGTGTACCAGGGTAGTGCACAAATTTCAATGTTTGTAAGAGGGAGGTAGGTGTGTGTGTGTGTGTGTGTGTGTGTGTGTGTGTGTGTGTGTGTGTGTGTGTGTGTGTAAGTAAGAGGGGGAAGGATTGTGTGCAAGGGGGGGCCATACTGCGCAATTATCTAGATGTTTGACTCATATTTTCAGTTAGTTTCTCATAAAATTATGTTGTTTTTTTTCTGGCAAATCATTCAGTATTGAAATCAGAAAATAATGGCAAACATTTGAGTTTTAGATTTCATATCCTTAGAAAATGCATACTAATGCAAACCTTGTTGTTCTATCCACTTTCTAAGGAGGTAGGGGGATGTATGCGTGTGTTATACCTTTCAACTCTACAGATTTTCACAGAATGTCCAGATTTTTGCCTTATATTTTTGATCTGTTCTTCATAAAAATTCTGTTTATTTTTTTGACAAATCAGTGGGATGAGCTAAGGATTAAAGTTGCTAAATGACATGCATTTGAGTTTCAGGCTTCATGTCCTTTAGAAAATGCATTCTAATACAAATCCTGTTATTCTAGCAACTTTCTAAATGTGTCCCTAGTTTTGGGCCTTTGTCCCCAACATTATAACAAGTTTTGTCTAGATTTCTTGTGCGAAGAGCTTGAGAGGTATGTGTGTTTGTGTGTGTGTGTGTGAGTGTGTTTGTGTGTGTGTGTGTGTGTGTGTGTGTGTGTGTGTGTGTGTGTGTGTGTGTGTGTGTGTGTGTGTGTGTGTGTGTGTGTGTGTGTGTGTGTCTTTATGTACAAGATGGAGGTAGCATATCCCTCTGTTGTCCAGGTTTTTGCAGAATTTCCAGATTTTTGCCCCATATTCCTCCTAAAAAGGATTGAAGTTACTAAATAATAACAGGCATTTAAGTTTTAGACTTCATACTCTTTAGAAAAATGCATACTAACGCAAATCCTGTTATAGCAATTTTCTAGGTTCATGAGAGCAATATTTGCAATCTGGCCCTAATTATTTTAGGCTTTGTCCAGATTTCTTGCACTAAGAGGTTGAGGTCTGTGTGTCTGCGTGTAATGCCCTAGTTAGAGTTAGCAGATGGAATTTATTTTCAAGTGCATTTTCAAGGAATTGTGAGCTTCAAGGGAAGAGAAGTTTACTACTGCGCATGCCAAGTCTGCTTAAAATGTGCAACTGTTTTGTTTAGCAAATGGTATCATGATTGTGGTATAGAATTTTAAAGTAGAGTTAGTAGCATAGCAGGTAGCATCCTTGCATCTTGATGTAGAGGGCTGTAGATTCTAGTCCCACAGCAAGTTGATTTTGTATTTTAAGGGGGTGGGATGCTGCAGTCCTGAGTATGATGTTCACTGGATGAGATGCCTAGAAACTATGAATCTGTCCAGCCATTTCCTTTTGCAATATACCAGCTTACTATTTTTTAATGTAACATAGGCAATTTATTCTTTGAGGGCAGCAGGCACTGAATTTGTAAATGAAACACTGAAATATAAAGTTGTTTTCTAGCAACAACCTCTTCATTAGTTTCAGATATCTTTAATGTGGAGTTATTCAGATGACTTTTACTTCTGCAGAGATTGTGTATATTGACTGATATTGGTGGATTGCAATGGCAGACGTTTGAGTGGATTTTTATGGTTGAAATGTTCTTAATTGGGCAGTTTGTCATTATTGGTTCATATGTATTGTTTCATTGCTTAGTGGAAAAATGTTCAAAACTATACATTTAAAACACACTCTAACAAGTGGTGCTGTATTATGCAAGGGATATCATTTATTTTATATATTATAATTAATACATTCAGTAAGGTGAATCAAAGAACATTTGCATGGCCCTAAAAAAATGTGTGCAAGGGCCTATGGTTTGAAATCAGCCCAAAGGTAAACTTAACCTGCCACTGGTCAGATCCATTTTCTTTGACTGTGAGTTTCAATGCTGTTTCAGTGAATGTGAGTTTCAAAGGTCAGTGAATGTGAGTTTCAAAGGTAGAGAAGTTGTAATGCTAAGTCTGTTTTCATTGTAAGACTATTGCTTTGTTTAGGTTTAGTAAATGTCTATCAGTGCTTGTGCTATAAAATTTGAAATAAAAGTTGTAAATGAAATCCAAATATCTGTAATCATTGTAAAAGTAAAGAATAAAACAGTATGCACACTGAGATTTGAACAGTGTTTATGACAAATGGGGAGAAATATCCAAGTAAAGGGACACTGGATTGGCTGTGTGGACGAGGCTGTATGGGCGGAGGGACTGGGGCTGCGTGGGCAGGGCTCTGGGTTTGCAAGTGCACATATTCCACACTTTTCCTATGGCATAGTCATTAGCATATATGCCTGACTTCACATTGCTTTTGTAAATGCGTCCTCCCTTAGTTTGTCAAAGGCCTACTTTAGCATGCTGTGTTTCTTTGAATTTCAGTTTTAGTATCTTGATCTTAATGTAATATTCAGCAAGCCATTACCTTCCAAATGAATACAACCATGTACAATTTGATGGCGTTGCTTTTGTTAACCTAGCAGTCCTCCTTCCCTGTTCAAATGCTGCTCAGCAGACAGACCTAAGCAACAGAATAAAATTACATTCCTTCAACAGCAGGACAATCCATACTGGCCTACCTACTGGCAGTAGAGTTACTGAAGAGCAGACAGACTCACATTATGATGCTGATGATTTCCTGCCAATGGAAACCCACACAGCACCAGATCCCGACACTACTATATTATGGTAGTGGTCCTAACCTACATTGTTATGCCTAAGGTGTGTAAAATCTTCATAAATCACTCCTTGGCATGACAACATAGCACAGTACTCTGGGAATATGCAGTTTATGTATCACTGCTATGCTGTGTAGCACTCTCATGATACACAGTCCTATCCCCATCTAAACATAGGAGCATTTATTTTTTTATTTATTTTTATTTTACATTTGTTTACTAGGAAAGTCCAACTGGACACAGGTCCATTTTCAGCTGACTTTTCCATATACTATGCATTTGTGTACCATGTGCTCCTTCGTGTAAGTCAACAAAATAGGATGCATTTTGTAATCCAGTGTGGACTACCACATCAATGCCTATGAGTCGTGGTAGGTATTATACATAATGTGCGAGATACATTTCTAGATTGGTGCACTTTGTTGAGGAATATCAGGGAATAAGAGCAAAGTTTGTTAGGTTTTTGAAGTTAGTTATAAAGCAGATTTTTATTTACTATTCATATATTTTTATAGTCTTTTTTGGTAAAGATCTTCTCAAAAGTAGTCAATATAGAATGGTTATCAGTGTCTATATTATATCATCGCATGCTTATAAAAGTGAATGATGATTAATCGAACCCATGTAAGCGAAGGCTTACAATGTCAAAACCTCAGAACAGCGATTTTTTTCCAAGAGAAAAAAATTGCTGTTCCAAAAAAAAAAAAAAAAAAAAAAAAACTTTTAAATATTACATAATGTGGGGGGCTTCACACCCCCCAACTTAAATATACCAACTCTGAGATCGCACTACAGTGCCGAAAATGGCAAAGTAACATAAGCGGCAAAGCAAATTCTTTCCCAGGGAAAGAATTCGCTTAAATGGTGCTTTGCTATTTTGCCTTTTTGTTCTTTTATTGTCGAACAAAACGCATTCGACAAAATGTGTCTGCGATCACTTAATAGGAACCCTGGTTATCATTATACTTTCAGTATTCCGATCTCAACTTGAAGCATCTCTTAAAGTATCTGTCTCTGAAATCATTTGAACTAGGCCAAGAGGCTGAAACACAGATAGACCCTTACTTAACATTTGAACTGGTAGTTTAACAACTCTTGCTATGTGCCATTTACCAAAGTAGCAGGGCCATGACTGCCAGTTAATTGGACTGCTGTTTTTCATTTTGTCAGTAAAGGTGAATTGTTCCTATCACAGCATTATAGTAAATATGTCAAGGAAAATAAGAACAAAAGGGATAAAAAGAACATACAAAAACTACAAAAAAGACCCTACTGAGGTAGAATCTTCACTCTGCAATACCTTAAACCTCTTGTAATGGTGGCCCATGGGATATATGCAAATGAACCCTTAAGGACATAGCAGTGTATGACCCATGGGATATATGCAAAAGAAAACTTAAGGACATACCAGTGTTTCAGCTACATGGCATCTTAATGCTGGATGATGTTTTACTTTTTAAGTCTTTATGGATGCATTCAGGCTAATAATTCCAAACCCCATTAGTTGTAGACATGCATGTTTCAGCCATTCTTTTAGACCTTGCCAGTAAAATGTTTACAAATACAAAACTGTAGATTGAGATCTGTGTAAATGCAGAATTGAAGCATAATGTATATACAAAAAAAGGAAAGCTATATATTGGCATACACAAAAAAGTGGAAACACTCAAACCACTTTTCATAGCAAAAGAGAGACAGAAAAATAATTCATCCCCCTTCAGTCTTTTTGCCATAACCAAAAATAAAAACAAGAAATAAGGTCACTTATGGTTCACATTTTGTTAAATAAAACAGCTTGAGATTAGCAAGTAATATAAACCAAACTGCTGAGACAACAAGTTTGTTCATCGCTTATGCATTGCTATGCCAGACAGTATGGTCATCACCATTAAAATGTTATGTAATTTGAAACATTTAAGATTGTCAAATGGGAAACATTTGTAGACATATTTTGGGTCAGATTCCAAAAGATTTACTGTCAGTGTAAGTCTGCCTAATTCCGAAAGACTTGTTCTCAGTGCAAGCGACTTACTTTGGTTTAAGGTCTATCTATAAACACGCTTATATCAGGGACCCGATCCCAAAACACCTGCTCTTGGCCTGCTCTCTGAGAGCAAGTCTGTTGGAATTGGGGGCATTGGCAAGTCAAATAACATGCATGACATTGTTTTCAGAATCACAATCATGATGCTTTCTTTTAGTCTGAACTTTGGGCCGGATTCACAAAGGCTTGCATGGAGTCTAAGAGTAAGACTCTATGCAGCCAACATGTCCGGTAGGGTGTGCAAGAGAGCTCCTAAAATGACTCTTACACAGACAGGGCTAGGATATGCAAATTACCTCAATTGCTGGTGAAAGCTATGCAAATGAGGTAAATTTGCGATCCAGGAAACCCAAACCTGTCCGAGTAAGAGTAGTATTATTTGCAGAAATGTACTCCATTGACAACTGAGTACCGTTCTGCAAATAGCAAAACGGAGCCATGACAGCTCCAAAAAAAGGATGCATTCAGTTAAGGAAGCATGCCAGTGGCCAAAAATACAGCCATTGGCAATATTCCCAGTTGCAAAATAAAAAAAAATATTTTTTTTTTATCTCAATCCCCGAAGTTTAAGCATAGCGCAGAGCCGCACAAATGTGCTGCGCTCTAAAAAACAGAAAACCAATAATTAAAAGCCACAAATACGGATTTTATTAAAATTCTTAATTTACAATGCAAGGGAATGGCAGGCTGAAGACAACATGGCTACCGAGTAGAGGTTGCTAAGGGGGGAAGCTCAGTCTAAGAGATGTAACCAAGCATTAGTAGGCAATCCTATGCAAATGAGGGTAAGGATAGTGAATCCCAAGTTTACATAGCAAATGAGCACAGTCAGTGGAGTGTATGAGTAGGATAAGGGGAGTATCAGAGTAGAAGATAGGTGACATCATGAGGGGGGTATGTATGAAAGAATGTAAGCTCATTGGAGCAGAGTGGCATGTCTTTGCTGTCAGTTACTCATCACTGGAAGAGGTGTGTCAACAGGTATCCTAGCTAAATGGAAGAAATTGAAGGTGTATGCCGTGGATAACACTAAAGTTTATTGTTGAAGTGCTTGCAAAGTGTTTGCGCGTGGGTGCATGCCTGTATATTCGAGTAAGACTGTGTGCGCGTATGTGTGCCTGTGTGCGTGTGCGTTTAAGCCGGAGTAAGCATGTCTAAGGTTGTTGAAATGTGTGTAAGCACGTATGCACCTGTGTGTGTGCGTATTAGCAAGAATTAGCAAGTATTAGTCCGTGTAAGCATGTGTGCACACGTGTGAGCTGGTGTGCATGTGTTTGCACTTGTGTGCATGGCGCTGCCCCCCTGTGGAAACAGAAAGGGAAAAGGAAGCACAACAAATGGTAGGAAGTTAACCAGGGAGAACTAGCAGAGCTAGCGGGTGAAAACAATCAGAATCAGGCAATTACACAGGCAACACAGTAGCCCAGCCCAGTCCAGCACTTAAAACTCTGCAAACAACTTTCCACCATGTTTTCCTCAGAGACACTGCAACACTGCAGTAAACTAAGATAAGTGAAAACTTAAAAAGCTTTACTGAGACAAAAATGTTAGGGGCTGCCATTGCTGTTATAAGGCAACATATGCAACATGCTGAGGGTGGTGACAATGCAAATGCTGCTGGACAACCCACAGTGAGGAGACGGAGAAGAGTGTACAGGCCCAGGGTAACCTATCAGGGGCTACATGAGCTGGAGATAGTGGAGCGCTATAGAGTGGACAGAGACAAATTGTTGAGCTGTGCAGGCCACACCTCACACACAGAACCAACAGAGGGGAACCCATCCCACTGGAAACCAAGGTATGTGTTGGCCTAAGAATATTAGCAACAGGTACCTTCCAGAGACCAACTGGTGATATGATGGGGATATCACAGGCATCAGCATCCAGGGTACTGCACCAGTTCCTGGATGCCATGTCAGCACATGTCGGTGATCATGTATATTTTACCCAATTCCCATGAGGTATTGGCCAGCAATATGCGTCTTTTCCAGCAAATAGCAGAATACCCCACTTTTCTGAGATTTAAAAAAGTTCAGTTACAGGCTTGCTGTTTCCTGAACTTTTTGTAAGTTTCTGTGAGGCCATTTTTGCTTGGGCTAAAGGAAAGTCTCTCTGTTGATCAGTGGCAGTGAATAACATTGAGTAGTTTCCCTGCCCCCCGTAGGAGTGGTTACTGACTTGAAACTGTAGTTTTATTGGCCAACAGGGGTCATTTCCAAAACTCCTTCATCTTCCTCTCTTAAAACCTAGTTGCCTCGTGGTTTTGGCGTCTTTTCAGGCTTGTTGGCTGTTGGTGAAGCACCCACCAAGAGGAGAAAACGCTGAGAGAAGAAGGGAGCCACTTTTGAGATTTTAAGTATTTTTTCGCCGTTTATTTGCTAAGTTTTTCTGCATAGCTGCCTAGTTTGAGCATTTTCTGGCTTGTTAAACTTGATTTCTGCATTAGTAGCTGTATTTAGAGCACAACCAAAAGTTGTTTACTGAATTTCCTGTTTGCACTTAATTTTAAATCGTTTTTTTTTCTCAAAACTTGCATATTTTCTGTCCTTGACCTAGCACTCTTGTGTGGGGTCATTTACTGCACTGTTATAACTTGATATTACCTGTGAACCTCTGCTATCTCTGAAAAAACAAAACAAAAAAATCTTGCTTTTTTCCCACTTTTCTGAGATTTAAAAAAGTTCAGTTACAGGCATGCTGTTTCCTGAACTGTTTGTAAGTTTCTGTGAGGCCATTTTTGCTTGGTCTAAAGGAAAGTCTCTCTGTTGATTAGTGGCAGTGAATAACACTGAACAGTTTCCTGCCCCCGTAGGAGTGGTTACTGACTTGAAACTGTAGTTTTATTGTCCGTTTGGGTCTATTCCTGCTTCTTTCCAGCCCCTGCTATCAAGCCTTAACGTGCTTTAGCCGATTTAGCGGAGTTGCCACTAGAGCAGCATCGGCAGCCGGTTTAACAAGGTTAAACTTTTTCTGGCTCCATAAAGTCTGTTCTTCAATTTTTCCCTTAGAACTGCTCTGTTAGGAACCTAAACAGTTTACACCCTCACTAAAAAGCACAGCACTTGTTCCTAACTGCTTTTTCTTCTCAAAAAGCTCAGCACTTGTCTTAAAAGCATATCCCTTGTCTTAAAAGCATATCCCTTGTCTTAAAAGCATATCCCTTGTCTTATAAGCATATCCCTTGTCTTATAAGCATTTTCTTTGCAGGTCAAGTACTCCTATATTATACAAATCCCTCACTTGCAAAACCCCCCAGGAGTGCTCACTTCCCTGCTAAGCCCTCTACTTTTCTGTCTCATACCAACTCATAATTCTTTCTAGCATGTCGAAGGGTCAGATGCTGGTGTCCTCTCCTGCCCAGTTGGTGAATCTGGGAATTCTGAGGCAATGTTACAATTGCCTCATGTACACGGACAACCCTCTCCTCCTCCGACATAACACTAACACTTGCGAGAGATGCAGCTATTTAGCCAAACTGGAGGCTGAGCTCTCTCAACTCAGGACTGGCAAGACCAGGCAGGAGGAGAAGGCAACTACACACACCACAATACATGTCTCACATAACTCAACCACACCAATGAATCAAACATATAAACACACTAAGACATACTCGGAGGCTCTGAGTAAAAATTTACCTAAACAGCAAAGGCCTCCAAAGCAGACACCCAAGCAACTGCAAACTCAAGACACCACACAAACAACACATAAAAAACAAAATCAGTGTGCAAAGCAGTCACTGCCCTTAAGGCCAAATACAACACCAAACATACTTGTCATAGGTGACTCCATAGTCAGACACACTGACGTCCCACTCACCAGGCTGAACAAGGAGAAGGTCACGGTAAGCTGCCTATCGGGCGCTAGAATCCGCCACATAACACAAGCACTCAGGTCACTCCATGGCAAGTACAAGTATGATGAAGGAACGGACAGCTCACAATAAGAGGGCTGGAAACACAGCTTTAATACTCCACAAACGATAAAAAAGATTTAAAATCCAGGTAATGGTAAGCACTTTCGGCAGGTTCGAATAACCCGCCTTCATCAGACAACCACAAGATTACAAAGAAGTTATCTTATACTACAGTATTAAAAACATTAAGCCTATCAAATTCAAGTGCATTGTTGCATTTAAGAAAAACCATGACAACCTTAAAACGGCATCTCTCCAGGTTAAAAACTGATAAACCATGTAAATGTAAATACATAAATAAGCAAAATATCAGTGAAAGGAATTGGTTAATACATTAGCTAAAGACAGGGATGTTCCTTAAGTCAATTCAATGAGGTACTTATCAAATAGTTGTTGAAATTCGCAAATTGCATTGCTGCATGTGAGGGCAAAATGTGTCCGCTATTAAAAGCATCAAGCGAGGCGGAACTTTAAAGCAATGCTGAAATTCCACCTGTTGAACCATATGGCGTTTCTAATGGTTCAGCTATATTTAATAAATTACTGTTAGATTTATTAAATATTAGCAATAAAAGAATTAAATTTAGAGTTGTAAATGCCAATATATATCACATATAAATCAAAAGAAATTCTTAACTTAGTATGCTATTTACTATTACAAAAATAGACAACTCCAAATTCTAAATGTAACATGCTGCTAAAAGTAAAGAATCAATAAAAATACAATAAACCTTGTCTGTGAGAATCCCAAGGCTAACCACTTGTCCATATGAAAAAATCGTATACAATAAAGCATTTTAAACTAATATATATAAAATACATGTATATATAAATCCAAGTGATGACACAATGGCTTAGTTGTAAAAATACTTCATAATATCTACCTATTAAGGGATAGCCATTTTAGGACACATTTGATGGATAAACCTTCGTTGATACCAGGAAACATATGAGCCCTAGTCCTGATCTGCCATAGCAATTCGTCAATTTCCAAGCGAATTTGCCATGGCCCACCCCTCGGATCCTTCTCTCTCTGCTGTAATACAAAAAAATGGAAAGCATGGCCTGAAAACTCAAGGCAATGTCTTGCTAGGGCATTGTTGACATCTGCTTTTATGACTGCATACTGATGTTCATAAATTCTATTTTTTAGCTTTCTTTCGGTTTTACCGATGTAGAAAGCTTTACAAGAATCACAAAGTGCTACATATATAACAGCCTTTGAATCACAACTGTAATGCCCATTGCATCTGTACTCCTTGCCATTGATTATACATGCTGTCGCTACTCTAATATGTTTACATTGAGAGCATGCTCCACATCTAAACATGCCACAATGTCTATTGGGCCTAGGGGCTGGTTTTCTTTCAAAAATGCTTTTCAAGTTTTCCCCCCTCCTGTATGTAATCTTTGGGCGATCACCCAAAAGGGTGCACAAAGATCTATCTTCTTTAATAATTTCCCAATTTTTATTGACAACTTCTCTGATTTTTGCAGAATCAAAAGAAAAGGTATGTAAAAAACTAATGTTAAACTCGTTGTTTTCATTATTGTGAATAGCAATGCTACAAGTTTGAAGTTGTGTGAAATCATTGGGGTGCTCCAGATCATTGTCCATTTGGCCCGAGAGTAGAGGAAAGAAATGTCCTGTCTCCCTTTTGTTGGTTACTTCTGCTAACACATTTAAAACTAAGGACTGAGGGTAGCCTCTTGCAATAAACATGTCAGTAAGGTTGTTACATTCAGCGATAAAATCAACTGGGTCGCTGACCATGCGGGCTGCTCTAACCATCTGCCCTTTGATAACTGATTTCTTTTGGTGATAAGGGTGATTGCTTGAGAAATGTAGAAAAGCATTGGAATATGTTGGTTTCCTAAATACTCTACTTTTTAACTTTTGGTTAAGTGTGTCCTTGATTAATGATATATCAAGATAGTTAATCTCTGAGTCATCAAATTTATATGTAAATTCTAAAAAGTCTGTCAATTTAGTGATGTTTTCAATAAATGTCGGGATCAACTCTCTGTCACCCTCCCAAATGCAAAAGATGTCATCCTGGTAGCGAGTGTACCAGGAGACATGTTTAGAAAAAAGTTCTTCTTTGAATAAATAACTAGACTCCCAATGGGCAAGTACCGCATTGGCAAAAGATCCGCCACAGGGCGAGCCCATAGCAACGCCCGAGGTTTGCAGGTAAAACATGCCCTCAAATGTGAAAAAAATTGTTAGATAAAACTATTTCTAACAGAGTCTCAATCAAGTTCATGGTGTCATGATCGACATTTTTTATCTGCATAAACTCCCTTACCCAGGCTAAACCGATATTTTGTGGGATGACAGTATATAGGTCTTTAATATCAACGGTGAGAAACAACATACGATCGTTATATGTAAGAGTGTTGATATTTTTAAGAAAAGACCATGAATCTTTACAAATGTGAGATTCAGAACTAATTAGAGGTTTCAAAATACTGTCAACATAT
The DNA here is from genome assembly GCF_019279795.1 of Protopterus annectens. Classification (NCBI taxonomy): domain Eukaryota; kingdom Metazoa; phylum Chordata; order Ceratodontiformes; family Protopteridae; genus Protopterus; species Protopterus annectens. The sequence goes on from NC_056745.1 coordinate 1,290,521,057, forward strand.
TTTGCACATGCCTGGGTGATAGACCCTCTGCCATCTATGATAGGTCTAAAGGGAGGCGAGGTAAGTCTTTTGTGTAGTTTCGGTGTTCCAAAAAATGCTGGAATTTTTGGAGCCGGCATAATCAAGAAATTAAGAATTTCGGTATCAATATACCCTTCCAAAAACAGGTCATTAAGCATGCTATTGATTTTTCTATAAGCTCCATTTATTTCATTCAAAGATGAAATTTTGTAGGCAGGTGAATCAAGATGTTGGGACAAATATTCTACGTATTTGTAATGATCCATGAAGGCTAACCCCCCACCCTTGTCGGGTTTCATAACTCTAATTTGACAATCCTTGATTAGCTGAATAAAATCATTCTCTAAAGGGGTAATGTTGGAAGGATTTTTTCTGTTTACTATACATAGTTTGATTCCTAATAGCCCACATGTCCATTTCGCACATTTTTTCAAATGTTTGCAAAGTGGAATGTAAGGGTGGGTTATACGAGCTAGCTACTCTAAGTAAACTAAAAGCAGATGAATTGTTGCTCATTAGGTAATTTAAATTAAGTTTACGTGTAAAAACCTTTAGGTCAATGATAAGCCTGCCTATATCCATGCTACGACCAGGCACAAAAGAAAAATCTTTAGCTAAAAAGTCAATGATGTCCTGTGTTATAATCAAAGAAGTATAGTTGTACACAGTAAAGTCACCATTAGAACTTTTATAGACTTTCGGGTCTACTCCGATGTTAATTACATCAGTCATCTCCTGCGACCTCGTCTCCTGTTCCTCGAGTTGTTCTGTCTTTGAACTCGAGGGCAATTGTTGCCCCTGTGATTGTTCACCATCTGAAAATCCTGGTTGTCAAAATTATTGTGGATACCAGGATAATCAGTAGAAACAGAGGGCAGTTCACCATCTGCCACCAGGAGATTAGTGCTAGTATTGTTGGCAATGTGGCAACAGTAGACCAGCTGTCAGAAGGAGTCCTAGACTCAATGCTAATAACAATACTAGCCTTGGGATTCTCACAGACAAGGTTTATTGTATTTTTATTGATTCTTTATTTTTAGCAGCATGTTACATTTAGAATTTGGAGTTGTCTATTTTTGTAATAGTAAATAGCATACTAAGTTAAGAATTTCTTTTGATTTATATGTGATATATATTGGCATTTACAACTCTAAATTTAATTCTTTTATTGCTAATATTTAATAAATCTAACAGTAATTTATTAAATATAGCTGAACCATTAGAAACGCCATATGGTTCAACAGGTGGAATTTCAGCATTGCTTTAAAGTTCCGCCTCGCTTGATGCTTTTAATAGCGGACACATTTTGCCCTCACATGCAGCAATGCAATTTGCAAATTTCAACAACTATTTGATAAGTACCTCATTGAATTGACTTAAGGAACATCCCTGTCTTTAGCTAATGTATTAACCAATTCCTTTCACTGATATTTTGCTTATTTATGTATTTACATTTACATGGTTTATCAGTTTTTAACCTGGAGAGATGCCGTTTTAAGGTTGTCATGGTTTTTCTTAAATGCAACAATGCACTTGAATTTGATAGGCTTAATGTTTTTAATACTGTAGTATAAGATAACTTCTTTGTAATCTTGTGGTTGTCTGATGAAGGCGGGTTATTCGAACCTGCCGAAACCGCTTACCATTACCTGGATTTTAAATCTTTTTTATCGTATGTGGAGTATTAAAGCTGTGTTTCCAGCCCTTTTATTGTGTGCTGTCCGTTCCTTCAGCAGTCTTCAGTTTGTTTTTGTTTGGTTTTGATAAGTACAAGTATGACACAGTCATTGTCCATGCTGGTGTGAACGACCTGAGACGTACCTCCCTGGACTACATGAAAAGAGATATAGAGGAGCTCTCTGATTATGTAGCCCAGGCAGGTATGACCCTGACCCTGAGCAGTATCCTTCCTTCACCACGAATGATGCCACAATATAGTGACAAGATGATCAGCTTTAACAATTGGCTTAATTTCTGGTGTCATTCAAAGGGGATCCAGTGTCTGTCTGCTTGGGATGACATGCTTGACAAGCCACGCTGCTTCACAAGGGACGGCTTGCACCTGTCACCCCTGGGATTCCGGATATTGGCTAAGGCTCTTGCCACTCCCATAGTGCCTTTTTTAGGCAAGGCTCAAATTCTAAACCTACCACCCTAGAAAACAAAAACGGGAAGAAACTAAGGGTAATGCTGCTCAATGCCAGAAGTCTAAATCTCAAAATGCACACTCGAGGCCCTTCTCAGTATGGAGAACATCGATGTCTGTGCTGTGACTGAAACCTGGTTCAAGGCTCCTGAGATCACCCCATCACTATCAGGTTTTACCTCATATCATGCGTTCCGGCCGCAAAACCCGGACCATACCACAAAAGGAGGGGGTGTATCCATATTCATCAAGGATACCCACACCTCCAGGTTGGTGGCTACGCACGAAGCATCGGAAACCATCAGGTGCAATTAACCATAGGCAAAACTGCTCTACAATTTGTAGCATGCTACAGGCCACCCTCTCAAACTCAGGAAACCCACACAGCCTTCCTGAAGACACTGGAGGGTATAAATGTATCACCAAACACCATCATATTGGGTGACTTCAACTACCCGAATATAGACTGGGAACATTACTCAAGCCCCAACTTTCTAGGCCAAAGGTTCCTGGAGTTCATAAATTCAAATGCCATGGAACAACTAGTCACCGTCCCCACAAGAGGAGAAAATATACTAGATCTCATCATCACAAACATGGGGACAAAATGCTCCACACCGGAAGTATATCCCTCTTTGGTGAGATCAGATCATAAACTAATCTCACTAGAAATCCACATCCCGCCCCACCCCAAACAAAAAAGACCACAGTGAAGAACTTCTCTAAAGCAAACTTCACACTATTCAAGAGAGGTGTGGTATCCTTCAAGGCCCCCAAGCCAATGGAAACCACAACCCAAGCTGCGGAAGCCCTTACAAATGCCTTCTATGAACACCTTCAGGACTGCATGGATCAGGCAATCCCAAATAAAACCAAGACTCTTTCCACCAAGGGCAAACGTCCAGTCTGGTGGACCCCAGCCATAAACAAACTTTACAATAAGAGGAGAAAGCTATTACATGATAGAGCAAAATCCCAAAAAGGGAAGGCATCTTTGATCAGTACTAGCAAGAAACTACGATCCCTCATAAAATCATCCAAGGCCAACTTTGAGAAAAAAATTGCCATAGATTCAAAAGACAATCATAAGGCCTTCTTCAGCTATGTCAGAAACCTGGGTGGAAACTCCCAGATATGCTCAGAATTAGTCCAAAATGATACAAAAATCACTGAACCTACAGACATTGCCAACATACTGGCAGACAGGTTCAGCGCAAACTTCACCCCCCTCCCCGGCTGTGTGCTACATGAACTCAATGAAAAACTAAACCCGCACATAAGGCAGCTGTTTAATCTTAGCCTTACCACAGGATATGTGCCCAAGGAGTGGCATACGGCAACTGTGGCCCCACTCCACAAAGGTGGTGCCTCTATGGACCCTGGTAATTACCGCCCCATAAGCTTAACAAGCCTGGTCTGCAAAGCTATGGAGAGGATCATAATGGAACTCATAGACAAGGACATAGGGGACTTGCAGACCTTGGACCCAACCCAGTTTGGCTTTGTCAAGGGCAGATCTTGCCTTTTGAACTTGGTCGACTTCTTCGAAACAGTTACCAAGGCCATTGATGAGGGAAAGGCAGTCCATACAGCCTACCTTGACCTTGCAAAAGCTTTCGACACGATACCCCACTCGGGTATCATAGAGAAACTTACCAGCTTAAATGTAAACCCATATGTCACAAGATGGGTTGCAAACTGGCTAAAGGACAGAACCCACAGGGTTAGAGTTGCTGGAGCCATGTCAGACTCCAAGCCAGTTACAAGTGGTGTCCCACAGGGCTCAGTCCTTGGCCCCCTATTGTTCGGCATCTACTTCTCAGAAGTACAGGCAAACATAGGAGGACTATGGCTGACAAAGTTTGTCAGACACAGACATCCTTCAGAGGGGTCTCACGGAAACTGATAGCTGGTGCCAGAGCCATGGCCTGAAGTTAAACGCAAAAAAGTGTATAGTCATACCCTTCGGGAAAAACAAGGTAACCCCAAGCTACCATATAGGTGGCAACCCACTAAACACAGAAGAGGTTATCAGGGACCTGGGTACCCAGGTTGACAGTGTCCTCTCGTTTGACACTCACGTTGCTAAAGTGGTTCGAAAGACCTTCTACATTGCCCATCTGATCATGAAGGGATTCACATCCAGATCAAGTGAGGTCATTGTTCCCCTGTACTCTTCACTTATCAGACCAATGATCGAGTACAATGCCCCATTCAGGATGTATCTCACCCGACACCTGCAGCAATTGGAGAGATCCCAAAAGTTCCTCACCAAAAGGATAAAGGGACTCCAAAACCTGTCATATACTGCCAGACTGAAGAAACTCCAACTCTATTCAGTTGCATACCGTCTGCTCAGAGGTGACCTGTGCCTGACATACAAGGCCATGACCAACCCGGAATTAATGGACATGCTCCACCTCAAAAAATCCAAATCCACCAGAACCACTAGAGCAAGTGACTTAAACCTTAGCATGGATATAAATAGGACGTTCTGGAGGGATAGATTTATCACCCAGAGACTCCCCATGCTGTGGAATAAAATCCCGGTCCATGTGAGGCAGAGCACCTTGCTGGCTCTGTTCAAGAGAAATCTTGACCGGTGGAGGGGAGATCGTAGGTTTACCCCGGGAATCATCTCTGTGTCACTGCTGGACAGAGGTACAGCAAACTAATGGGCACATTATTTCTAACATAAGGGGTGGTGTAAGCCACATAACTTTGGGCTAGGCTTATAAATGCCTTAGGGCAGATAGCCTAGTATAAACCTATGAACCTATGAACCTATAGACTGCATACACATACACATCAAAGCACCAGCCAGTGAGCAGGGTAGGGTCTACTTTAACTGCAAGGGTGTCCCCTCCATCAACTGCCAGGTTGTGTGTGATGCCCAGGGCATAATACTGAGTGTGTGTGCTGGCTGTCCTGGAATCTACCATGATTCCCATATCTGGCATCTGACACAGCAGTACCAGACATTTGCCAATGGGGACATCCCTCATGGTCACCTAGTGGGGGATGCTGGATATGCATTGGAGCCGCGGCTGATGACACCCATCAGAAATGCACACACACCTGAACAGGAACGCCATAATGAGGCACACGCACAAACACAAAATGTAATCAAGCGTGTGTTTGGGTGGCTCAAGTCATGGTTCCGGTGCCTGGACACATCTGGTGGAGCCTTGCAGTACTCACCAACTACATGCACCCAAATTGTCATGGTATGTGCTATGCTACATAATATGATCCTGCGAAAACAGCTGCAGCAGGAGCAGCATAGGCCTGGGCCAAACAGCCCCCCACCATTGCCAAGGCCATCACAGGCAAAGCGTGACTCGGAGGAGGAACAACCTGAGCCTGCCCCAGTAGGCAGAAGGAGGCGTGCCCAGTATGCTTTGGCCTTGGCAAAGAGGCAATGCATAGCACATACACTGGCTCAGTATGAACCCTGGAAATGATACCTCTCTCTGACTCACACATATAGTAAAAGGGATGCCTAACTTGACACTACCTGTTTTCAAACATGTATAGGGAGTGTAGTATGTGCATCTGACATAGGCAGCCCTGCAGCACCACCTGAGGCATGATTGTCATGTTTTAAGCAATATAAAGCAGTGCTAAACAGCTTTTACCACTATTTAGTATATGTAAACAAAATTGCACACACTAACTAGCACAACTTTGGTCAATGCTGAGCAATATTGGGCAAAGTTGAGCAATGTTGGTTAACGTTGAGCAATGTTGGGCAAGCTTGGTCAAAGTTGGGCATAGTGGAGCAAAAGCAGGTAAACCTGCTCATATTTGCTTTACTGGTCCTTAAGCAGTCTGGTCTGCCCAGTATGAAAATATAAAGCAGTGATAGGCCTCGAACCCAGGATACTGTGCACTATTGTTGCAGTACTGAACCACTAAACCATGACAGCATTTCACTGGTCAGCCTGTATGAAGAAATGTTGATAAGTCTATGCAAAGTGTCTCATGGAAACCCTGCAGGCACAGCATAATCCCTGTCGAGTTATGACACAAAGGTGAGCCCTGCAGTAAAAATATAACTTGATTTTCAACACACATACAGCATAAATGTTAATATTGGGCATGTTTACGCACGTTAACAAATGTAGCAGACTTCAGACAGCAACATACTGAAAGGTCACACTGGGCATGCTCACACACGAATAAATGAGACAAATGTCAGGCAACAAAACACTGAAAGGCCAAACCGGGCATGCTCACACACTTAGGCCATGTCTGAGTACAGCATTGGGCCACACATATCTGGAAGTTGCATGTGTTAACCCAGGAACCTTTCACTATTCACCAATCCTGCCTTGTGCACACAGTTATATGACAACAGACACATATATAATATATTGGAACCCTGCCATAATCAAATATGTACTATAGATACTTAGGTTGTTCATAGAAAGTGGGAAAGCAAAGAAGATAAAAAACCTGCAATCAGTATCATCAATAAACAATGTGCACTCCAAACATTATCATAGGTTCATAGGTTGATAATAGGCTATCTGCCCTAGGGCATTTATAAGCCTAGCCAGAGTGTGTTTGACTTTTGCCACCCTTTTAGATTAGTAGACTGTGCCTGTGAATAGTAGGTCACACAAGATAGCCCTTTTATGGTTAGTTTATTGTGCCTCTGTCTAGCAGGGACCCAGAAGAGATCCCAGGGGTAAATTTACGATCACCCATCCACTCATCAAGATTTCTCCTGAAGAGGGTCAGTGAGGGGCTCTGCCTAACTGGGACTGGGATTCCGTTCCAGAGTGAGGGGAGCCTCTGGGATATGAATCTGTTCCTCCAGCATGTCCTATTAATTTCTGTGCTGAGGTTTAATCCCTGGAGCGTGTAGCTCTAAGGGATTCAGATATCCTGAGGTGGAGCATGTCCATTAATTCTGGGTTGGACATGGCTTTATACATCAGGCACAGATCGCATCCGAGTAGGCGGTAAGCAACTAAGTAGAGCTGGAGTTACTTTAGCTGAACTGCTTAGGGCATCTGTGTGAGTCCCTTGATCCATTTGGTGAGGTAGTTTTGGGGCCATTACAGTTGCTGCAGGTGTCAGTAAGGTACATCCCAAATGGGGCATTGTATTCAATCATGGGCCTGATGAGTATAGGGGCACAATGATCTCTCTTGATCTAGATGTGAAACCTTTCGGGAAAAGTTGGGCTATATAGAAGGTCTTTCTAACCACTTTGGCAACGTGATTGTCAAAGGCGAGATTACTATCTATTCGGGTCCCCAAATCCCTAATTACTTCTTCCGTACTTAATGGATTACCACCTATGTGGTAATGTGTGGGCACTTTGTTATTCCCAAATGGGATGACTATGCATTTTATGGCATTTAGCTTTAGGCCATGGCTCTGGCACCAGTTATCCATCTCTGTGAGACCCTTTTGGAGGAGGCTTGTGTCAGCTGGACAGTTGATTATAGCACCCAGTTTGCAGTCATCTGCGAACTTGGTCAGCCATAGTCCTCCCGTGTTAGCCTGTACGTCAGAGAAATATATACTGAACAAAAGAGGTCCCAGGACTGAGCCTTGTGGGACGCCACTTGTAACTGGTGCAGAGTCAGACATGGCACCTGCAATTCTGACCATGTGGGTGCTATCCCTGATCCAGTTTGCAGTCCATCTTGTGACATATATGTTGATATCTAAGCTGGTGAGCTTATTTATGATGCCCGAGTGGGGTATTGTGTCGAAGGGTTTCGTGAGGTCCAGGTAGGCTGTGTGGACTACCTTCCCTATGTCTATGGCCCTGGTAACTGTTTCAAAGAAGTTGACCAGGTTCAAGAGGCAAGATCTGCCCTTAACAAAGCTGAATTGGGTAGGATCCAGTGTCTGGAGGTTCCCGATGTCTTTGTTTATGAGTTCCATGATGATACACTCCATAGCTTTGCAGACCAGGCTAGTTAGGCTTATAGGGCGATAGTGTCCGGGGTCCGTTGTGGCACCACCTTTGTGGAGCGGGACCACTGTTGCTGTTAGCCATTCCTTGGGTACATATCCTGTAGTAAGTCTGATATTGAACAGTGACTTTAGGTGAGGGTTAAGTTCTTCATGAAGCTCGTGTAAGACGCAAGCCGGGACACCGTCCGGTCCCATTGATGCTGTGCTTTTTTGCTTTGGAGAGTGCAGCTCTCACCTGTTCACCTGTGATGTCAGGGAGGCTACACTCTGTTGGGATGGACATTTGCTCTTTTGGGGGAATGGGGGGAGACATTTGCACTGAACCTGTCTGCCAGGATGTTGGCAATGTCTGTGGGTTCAGTGTATTTTTTGTCATTTTGCACTAACTCAGAGCATATCTGGGAGTTGCCAGCCAGGTTCCTGACATAACTAAAGATGGCCTTGTGATTGTCCTTAGTGTCTTGTGCAATTTTTCTTTCGAAGCTGGCCTTAGATGATTTTATGAGTGATCGTAGTTTCTTGCTAGTACTGATCAGAGATGCCTTCCCCTTTTGGGATTGTGCTCTATCATGTAGTAGCCTCCTCCTTTTGTTGTATAGCTTATTTATGGCCGGGGTCCACCAGACAGGTCCCCTGCCTTTGGAGGAGTGAGTCTTGTTTTTATTTGGGATAGCATGATACATGCATTCCTGTAAGTGTCCATAGAATGCGTTTGCAAAGGATTCTGCGGTTTGAGCCGTATTTTCCACTGTCTTGGGGTCTTTGAAGGATACCACCTCAGTTTTGAGAAGTGTGACATTTGCTTTTGAGAAGTTCTTCACCGAGATTACCTTGGCTGGGGGTGGGGATGGGATATGGATGTCCAGTGAGATAAATTTATGGTCTGACCTTACCAATGAGGGGTATACCTCTGGTGTGGAACATAGAGTCCCCATGTTGGTGATGACCAAGTCCAATATGTTTTCCCCTCTTGCGGGGGTGGTGACCAGTTGTGCCATAGCATTTGAGTTTATAATTTCTAGCAACCATTGGGCGAGGGTGTTGGGGCTTGAGTAGTATTCCCAGTCAATGTTTGGGTAGTTGAAGTCACCCAATATAATGGTGTTTGGAGAGACCTTCATATTCTCCAGTGTTCTCAGGAAAGCCGAGTGGGGTTCCTGAGTTTGGGAGGGTGGTCTTTAGCAGGCTACAAACTGAAAGGCAGTTTTTCCCACTGTTAGTTGCACATGGATGGTCTCCAATGCTTCGTGCAGTGCTACTAACCTGGAGGTGTGTGTATCTTTGATGTATATGGTTACTCCCCCCTATTTTTGTGGTTCGGTCCAAGTTTTGTGGCCAAAAAGCATGGTATGAAGTATAACCTGGTAGTGCTGGGCTGCTTTCGGGGAGCCTTGAACCAGGTGTCTGTTACTGCACAGATATCGATATTCTCCATACTGAGGATAGCCTTGAGTGCATGCATTTTGAGGTTTAGACTTCTGGCATTGAGCAGCATTACCCTTAGTTTCTTTTACCTTATATTGTCTGTGGAGGTGGGTTTCTCTTTTGAGCCTTGCCTAAAAAAGGCACTATGGGGGTGGCAAGAGCCTTAGCCAGTATTCGAAAGCCCAGGGGTGACAGGTGCAAGCAGTCCCTAGCAAAGCAACGTGGCTTGTCGAGCATGTCATCCCAGGCTGACAGACACTGGATCCCCTTTGAATGACACCAATACATTAGCCAACTGTTAAAATTGATCCTTTTGTCTTTATACTGTGGCATCATTCTTGGTGTGGGTAAGATGCTACACAAGGTCAGGGTCATACTGGCCTGGGCTACATGATCAGAGAGCTCCTCTATGTCACTTTTCATGTAGTCCAGGGAGGAACGTCTGAGGTCATTCACACCAGCATGGACAATGATGGAGCCATATTTGTACTTGCTTTGGAGTGACCTGAGTGCATGTGTTATGTGGTGGATCCTAGCACCCGACAGACACCTCAAAGTGACCTTCTCCTTGTTCAGCCTGGTGAGTGGGACATCAGTGTGTCTGACAATAGAGTCACCTATTACAAGTGTATTAGGTGTGTTGTTTAGCCTTAAGGGCAGTGACTGTGTGGCACACTGACTTTGTGAACTATGTGATATGTGGGTATTATTGTGGGGTACCAGTTGTTTGGGTGTCTGCTTTGGAGGTCTCTGCTGCTTAGGCAGATTTTTATTTAGAGCCTCCGAGTATGTTTTTGTGTGTTAATGTGTTTGGTTTGTTGTTGATATAGGTCTATGTGAGACTGGATTTGTGGTGTGGGTGGTTACCTTCTCCTGATAGACTGTGCCAGTAATGGGTCGAGAGAGCTCAGCCTCCTGTTCGTCTATATAGTTGTATCTCTCACATATGTCTGAGTTTGCTGGGAGGAGGAGAGGGTTGTCTGTGTACATAAGGCAGTTGTAGCATTGCCTCAAAATTCCCATATTCACCAGCTGGACTGGAGATTACACACGAAACTGACCTTTGGACATGTCAGGATATTTTGATGAAATACTCTTTTGACTGATCAAAAAGGATCAGTAGGGTGTTAAGTCTGTAAAAGAGTATAATAGGGGTTTAGTGCTTAGGTTTGTTGGTGTTTTGGAAAGATTATCTGCGAAGGAGACCAGACAGAACCATGACACTTCCTTCAGCTATGTCATACATAGCAATGTACACTCATATATGTGCTGAGTCAGGGCCAACTGTAAATGACTGACAATGCCAACATCCTGTCAGACAGGCCCATACATACATACCGACCTCCCACTGACAAAAGGCCCTATCATCATACCAGGAGATGTCACATGTAGAATGGGTAAACAGCTCCTTCCAAAGCAGAAAATAAGGCATCAATTGGATTACATTGTTTCCCTATATGTGCCATAAGTGAACTGCAGAACAAACAGACCCTGCACCTGAACAGTCTGTTGAGCCTCACCCTCTCTACAGGATATGAAACTGTTGAATGGGTTACAGCAACATATGGTACACCCCACAAGTGTTGGTGCACAACAGACCATGGGAACTATAGTACTATAAGCCTATGAAGTCTGATCTGCAAGGCCATGGAATCCATCATGATTGAAGTCATAAACAGAGCTATTGGAAGCTGACAAACACACAACCCTACCAACGTTGGTTTGGTCATGGGCAGATCATGGTTCCCAAACCTGCTAGACTGTTTGCAAGGCAGACACCCAGGACTTACATCACTGAAAGGAGCTACACACGTCCCACATAGACTTTAAAGAGCCCTTTTCCAACATCCCAGACATGCTATCTTCTCTGTAAAACAATGAAATGCACAGAGGAAACGCAGTGCAGGCTCCAGATAAAAAGATTTTATTGTGATACAACTCGATATAATAGATCAGAATTATCATTAATATAAGGTAGGGAATATTAACATCTGAGAATGCATCACAACAGAATACATATTTTTGTTCATTCAGAATAGTTAATAAATGTTTTTAATCATTGTTTTTAATCATCAGCTATTATAAAGGATTGTTATAGTGCAAAACAAAAATCAAATGGGAATGTATAAGCAACAACAGAAGGATGCTCAGTGTTACATATATTAAAAAATGGAGCGATATGACTATAAGGGCTGCAATTTGTTTTTGGCGCCATAAAAGTGATTTAAACACTGGAGCACTAGGGCACTTTTGTTCTGAGGAAGCCCACATAGTATAGGTGAAAGCAGTTAAACTGTTTTAAAATTTGGAAGTTTCTTTATCTAAGAAGTAATCACTTTGTTATATTTTCTGGACATTTTACTGTTAGAATAATAGCGAGTTGTATCGCAATAAAATCTTTTTATCTGGAGCCTGCACTGTGTTTCCCCTGTGCATTTCATTGTTTTAAAGAGAAGATAGCGTGGTTGTAGGACTCAACGTAACATCCCAGACACGTCGTATCCACAAAATCAACAATCTGTGCATAAATATGTATTTTCATATGATGGATTGGCAATTGGTCCACAGATAGATCACACAAACTAAGAATTGTGGAGTCCTGTTCAAGCTGTTAACACCTGCTGTCCCCCCATGGTTCAGTCCTGGGATTGCATAAAACAAAGTGCACATACATTACCATGTCTAGTCTGATGATGTCAGCATCCTACAAATATAGCAGGAGAAAAGAAAACACCCAGTAAAGCATATAGCGTGTCATGTTAATGCATATCTAGGTAGGGGTTTGAATCCTGCAATTTCTGTGTGTGTGTGTGTGTGTGTATGTGTGTGTGTGTGTGTGTGTGTGTGTGTGTGTGTGTGTGTGTGTGTGTGTGTGTGTGTGTGTGTGTGTGTGTGTGTATGTGATTTCCTTTGAGAGGAGTGCCCTTTGGCAAGTCTGATGATGTCAGCATCCCACAAATACAGCAGTGGAAATGAAAACTCCCAGTAAAGCATATAGCGTGTATGAGTATCTCTTTAGTATCATAACATAGTTAGGTAGGGGTTTGATTCCTGCAATTGCTGAGTGTGTGTGTGATGTCCTTTGAGAGGAGTGCCTTTTTTGGGGGGGTGTATGTTTGTGTGTGATGTCCTTTGAGAGGAGTGCCTTTTTGGAGACTAGGAAAACACATTAAAAGAGGTAAATTCCTCTTTGGCAAGTCTGATGATGTCAGTATCCCACAAATACAGCAGTGGAAATGAACACTCCCAGTAAAGCATGTAGCATGTCGTGTTAATGTGTATCTCTCCAGTAGTGTAACATAGTTAGGTAGGGGTTTGAATCCTGAAATTACTGAGTGTGTGTGTGTGTGTGTGTGTGTGTGTGTGTGTGTGTGTGTGTGTGTGTGTGTGTGTGTGTGTGTGTGTGTGCTGCTGTTGGTCAATGTGTTGTGAGTTTTGCTTTTACTACTGTATGACATATCAGTAAAACAACAGTATATGCATTGCACACTTCAGGTATCTGTGTGGCAAATACATATATGTACGTGACCTCAATTAGTTCATAGGTGTGAAGCCTGCTTTCTACATGAATACATCTGTTAACTTTGACAGTTTGTGCTGCTGCTTCTCAGACCTTAGGTCACATATGTATGTTTGGGACAAGGCCAGCCACTGTACTGATCTGTGGCCTAGGTCATCTGTGTCACACACACCCATGACAGTTTCTATAGAATAGTGTGAGTGAGGATTCATGCCTGAGGTATATTTCAGACATGTTCAAACACAACAAAGTCTGTCAATAATGGGCATTCATTATAGGTGTACAACAACTTCGTGGATATGCATACAGACCCCTTATTGCTTATGTGATACACCGAGGGACTTCAGAACACGTTTGGAAATGTGAATACCAAAGGACAGATGACATAACATGTGGCTGTATGTACACATCAGTACCCCTTCTAAATGTTGTTGGCTACTACCTATGTGGTACTGTCAGGATACTATGTTTAGTAAATGCGGATGACTATGCTATAGTTGGCTTATAGCTTTACAGCATGGGTTGGTCAACAGGTATCTGTCTGTATGATACCCTTGTGGAGGATAAGTGTCTCATCCGGAGAATGCATTGTAGGCCACTGTATGCATTACCAGGTGTGGATGGACATATCCCTAGTGTGTTTGCTTGTACCATAGAGGGCTACATGCCAAACAGGAGTGGTCCCAGGAATGGGTGGCGGTCAATACCACTGGTTACTGGTATAGTATAGTACCAGAAGGATCTAAATGCTACTGTGTATCCTACATCTGTGTGTCAGTTGTCAAGACATCATCTAACGATTGGTTAAAGTCAGGCTGTTGAGGTTGTGTATACTACCAGAATGCAAACCAATGACCGATATTAACAGTATCACCCACAACATAGTGTCAAACCATGTTATACACACGTGTACCCAAGTTGAAACATATGTGTAGTAAAATTCATACTGGCCACCAAGAGAAACTATGAAGTGTTAACACTGTGTAATACAGGGCATGTCACCCTTCCCATGTGTCCACTATGCACGTACATGCAGACAGTGCACCTCCACCATGTTCACAAATGTACACCTGCAAATCTGTACTGCACACATCACATACGTACTGTCCACTCACCAACACATGCTGCCAGACCTACACACATCAGCAAAGTGGCACATGGGCGGACAATACATTTTTGGAATTAACACTGGTGTAAACAATACATTGATAATCATAGCTTTAATACATCATGCCTGCTCAGATAGACCTACAAGGATATCATTACACATTACTGTTGACAACATGCTAACATTGCTACACTGCTATTAAGTCATTCTGTGCATCAGCACCATGTTAGCCTGTTCCTGCATCAGTGATGACAGGAGGTGGCACAGTTTCATCATATGCACAGGGTGTGTTGTTGGTTTGCCAGAGCCCAACAATGACCCATCCAATCGACATGTGTGTGTGTGTGTGTGTGTGTGTGTGTGTGTGTGTGTGTGTGTGTGTGTGTGTGTGTGTGTGTGTGTGTGTGTGTGTGTGTGAGGGACAACAGTACAGCATGGGTCAATGTTGATGTAATGTGTGTGTGTATGTGTTAACCCTAGGTGATTAGTTTATGGGTGTGTGTCTGCATGCACACAATTCCACCATGTGGCTGCTAAATATAGGTGGTTGTGGGACAGCCACAGACTGTACCTGCCAGGCAGTACAGATCACTGTCTCTGGAAATGGACACAGTACCTGTGTCTAGCAGGGGTGCCATAGACATTATCGGAAACTAAGCCAGACTGGGTACTATCATCAGAGGCAGAGGAATGTTGACTGGACCCATGTCCCTGCTGGGACTGGCCAGAGCCATGTGCATGTGGTCTTCTAGGATGGTCTATTGACAGCCTAGCCCCAACATTGCTGGGGCTGGTACTGCCACTACGGGAGTGGCTGTGACTTGTGTGTCATCCGCGATGACTGCCAGCTGATGATGTTGCTGGCATACATCCACATTGACGTCTCAGCTGTCCTGCACTGTCCTGGCACATGGACATGACATTGCGGAGGACATCTAGTGTCTCCACCCAACGTCTATCAATGACCTCGGTGTAATTACGGTAGGCACTGGCAAGGTCACGGATACTGTCATTAATAGCGGTGTTATGGGCCCTCTGCGCCCTTAGTACCTGTCTGGTGTACCGTTCCATACGTGCCTGTGCCTGCATTACAGCCCAAAACATACCTGAGGTTGTAAGACCTGTGGGGGCACATCTGCCAGGGGCATTACGACCAGCAGTGCTCCCACGAGAACCCCTGGACATCTGCCTATGTGGTACCATTCCAGGAGTCTGGGTATGGCTGCTGTGAGGGGATGCATGTGCCATAGATACCACACTATCCTGGTCAATGCCTACTGTATGCTGTCCCTCAGCTAAGGCCATTGGTGATGAGGGATGTATTGGCAGTATGAATGTGCACATAGATGGGGTGGAAAGCTGTGTACTGTCGATTGGTGGACCAACGACAGACCCTGTCAAACCTGCCTGTGCCACAACACATGTATCATCATGTCCACTATTTGTGGCAGTGACTTCAGGTTCCCTGCTGCACTCAACCAACACAACCTCAGCACCTGTGAGAGGAAGACAGGAAACACTCTTTACAATCTGTACATGATGTTAGCACACATGCACACATGAACACATGAACACATGAACGCATGCACGTATACACACATGCACACATGAACACATGAACACATGCACACATGAACACATGAACACATCAACACATGCACACATGCACACATGAACACATACGCACATGCCACATGTACACATGCACACATGAACAAATGCACACATGCACACATGCTCACATGCACACATGAGCACATGCACACATGAACACATGAACACATGCACACATGAACACATGCACACATGCGCACATGCAAACATGCACACAAATACACTACTCAGTAAAGTTGACACACACACACACACACACACACACACACACACACACACACACACACACACACACACCAACAGCAATAGAGAACATACTCATTAGTGGTAGATGGTGGAGTACAGTATCACAAGCCAAATAGTCCTATCACACGTGTCAGCATGCAGGATGTGTGTTGCTCAACAGCATGTAGTGTGGGTTCAGAGAGTCCTTGTTAATAACAGTATACATGTCTTTGATGCATGTGTGTTGTTCAATGATTGGCCTCACCCTGGAACACAATGTGTACATGGACACAACATTGCTGTGTAAGTATGAAATGCTTTCCAATGTCCTGTGCACCATCACTCAGGTATACATACCATGGCCGGATGCACACAGCTGTCAGGTGTATAGCAATGAATGCTATGTGTAGTACTGTAGTTACTGTAACTGGATGCAGTGTAGTACCATGAGCCATCATCAGGCAGCATCATGTGGTCACTGAAGGCCACTAATGTATGCCACACTGGCAACTATCTTGCTGTACCTGACCTGCACCACTTTGGCTACATTAACTATTTCACAGGCAGTTGCTACATGGGTATATAAGGTGTTTATTAGGGAGCATTGCCTAACATGAATGTGTTGTGTGTTGAAGAGTGTCACACCACCCCATGATAGGCCTCTACCACTCAGGTATAGTATGCGTGCTGTGTTGATGACATTTGGGATACTGGAGTCTGACCTTACAGCAGGTGTCCAAATACACCATGTGTATCATATTAACACTTACTGGGTATGACAAAGTGGTGTATGTTGTGTGCATGTGTATTGACTCTGCCTATACAATGTCCACTACAGTGTACCACAATTGGTTGGGATGCTCTGTGCATTTCATGTGTTTGAGGCAGCTACTCATGTTACTGGGATGTGCATAGTCCCACAGAAAACATGCAGAGCATGTATTATGTGTAGGTGTTTTACATGTGTATATGGCCTACAACTCTCCTATGACATGCACATGTTATTTGCTATATTAAATGTAGAACACTCACCAGCATGGGTCTGCTGTCTTCCTATCACACCAGAGGGACCTACAAGGATATGAGACAGTTTGTAAGTGTCAACATCTATGGCATTGCTGCTGTGAGTTTGCAATTTTACAGTAGTACAACAGGTGACAGTCACAGGCATACAGATTATGTACTAAATTATCAGTATTGCATGACACCAGGTTCCACATCTTCTAAATACACAGTACACATCTAAAAAATGCATGTTCTAACAATCGAGCTAACAGTAGTCTACAGATATGCCATGTTACCTGCATGCTCTGAGTCAACTTGCTGGGTGACTCCTGCCTCCATGATGACACATGTCTGTTGTAGTGGTTGGCCAGGAGCCACCACGCTGAGGTGCAGCTCTTCCACTTGGGTGAGGGGTGGATATGATGCCGCACCATCACCTGTGGCAAGCTGTTGTCTGTGGACATCGGAGGCATGCTGCCAGACATGTCTAATTAAATCACTGCAGTGATGGCGTACCTGCTCATAAGTCCGGTTATGCATGTCTACGTCATTCACCCGACGGACAACATCTTGCCACAGTGCAGTGCGCCCATGCTGGTCCTGGCTGGTTCTGGAGAACAGCAGGGTGTGATGTTGTATTAGGGTGTCTAGGATTATTTCCTTCTCTTCAGGGGAATACGCAGGTTTGCGATTGTGAGACATGTCCCTGGAAGACAATAAAACAATAATTGTGAGCAAGTCATGTGGCACACTTAACATTCTAAAGTACAGACATCAAAGAAATGCCATATATAGCAACCTATTGGCTGTCAGTAGATACACACTTTTAATACCACATATCACTGCTCAGCCCACAACTACCTGACAGTGCCTGGCACATTCTATATATTAAACCATGTTCTGCACAGCAACAAAGTGAAACCAGTATGTAAGACTATACAACAGTACATGGCACACTGTATGTGACACAATGCACCACCTAGCCACAGGAGGTATATATCAAGCTAATGGATGAAGAATGATGTCATCCATTGCAATGAATGTAAAGTACAGTTACAGTATTACCAGCATACTACAGTAGTCTTTGATGCCAAACCCCTGCCTAACATATGTGCACAGTTGTTGATATAGGTGGCATACTGCTGTAGTAGACTATAAATGTTGCTAGATACACACGTATACCCTGTAACACAGATATGATTGAGGGCATGGTACAGGCATAATTACACACACATCAGACATACATACAACACACAAATGTATGCCAACCCAGATGAGCTTTACCTGTGTACCATACAGTACTGTTTGTCACTACTTACAAAACCTTATGCCTGAGATATGTAATCTGTGAGGACTACAGGGAAGACACAAAACAGTGTTTCCAAGCAATGTGAACATGCACCATACTGTACTGTTTAGGCCTACAGCTTCAGGTAGTACTACAGTTCATATGGGAGTTGGATTCACCAGCAGTACCACTCACTTAGCATACATGTATTGTTTTAGCCTGCAATGGGACACCACAGTCGACAACAAGGGACTAAGTCACACCGTATGCCATACTACTTTTTCTGCCTAGCAATAGCATACACATCTTTTTCTGGGATCACAGCTAGGACACAAACTACTGTGACAGAAACAATTTCACACTAAGCTATCACACCTTTACAGACCTTGCACACATTCACAAACACATTCACCATCACACTCAGTCAACCTCACATAGCAATTATTACACTAAGTACATGTGTGTGTGCTTCGTGTCATGGGTAGGTAATACGCTATTGGCCCTAGGGCCTACAGCAGCCTAGCCATATGCTACCCTGGCCTTTGACAGACATGTAATTTAATTTCATTTGCCCCTGTCAACCAGAGCCACAGAGGTGATTCCCGGGGTGTATTTCCTATCTCCCAAACAATCATCAGGAGTATTTATGACAACTGCTAATGAGGAGCTTTGTTTGCTATTGATAGGTGGTTTGTTCCAGAGTATGGCATGTCTCTGAGTTAGGACTCTATCCTTCCAGCATGTGCTGTTTAGTGAGCTGACAAGGTGTAGGGTCCTAGAGCCTGTATCTGGGAGGGATTGTAATATGTTTACGTGGAGGATGCCCAACAGCTATGGGTGTGACATAGCTCAGTATGTTAGGCAGAGGTCACCTCTGGGAAGGCGATATGCAACACATGTAGCTGTGGTTTTGTGAGTTGGTCTGCATAGGGCATCTGTTTGAGGCCAGTATTACTCTTTGTGAGCTATGTCTGTGGCCTTTCCAGTCGCTGTAGTTGGCATTGTACTCTCTAATGGGTTTTAAGTGTGATAAGTAGAGGGGAACACTGACCTATATTTCCCTAGATGATACACCTTTTGTGATGACGTGTACCATGTAGACAGAGTACATGACCAGTGTGGTGCTGTGATTATCAAAGGGGAGGCTACTGTCCACCTGTGTCCCATGTTCCCTTATCACACCTTCAGTGTTAGGTAGACTACCACCTATTTGGTAGTTAATGGGTACAGTGTTCTGGCAAGAAGGGATGGCACTGCAGTGTTAACACTGAGCTTCAGTCCATACCTTGGTCGCTAGGCACCTGTCACAGTAAGTATGCCCCATGTCTCTCTCCCTCTATCTATCTATATATATATCTATCTATATATATATATATATATATATATATATATATATATATATATATATATATATATATATATATATATATATATATATATACATATATATATGTCTATATATATATATATATATATATATATATATATATATATATATATATATATATATATATATATATATCTACATATATATACATATATATATATATATATACATATATATATATATATATATATATATACACACACACACACACACACATACATACACACATACATATTAACATCCATTGCTGTACATATAGATGAACATATAGGCACATATACAGTCCACTATTCATGGTGGGAATATCAGTTATGCGACAGTTGTGAGATATACAGTTATGTAATATTATTGCACAGTATTGTGCAGACTGCATTGAAGGTGTCCTCACCCCATGTAGCTTTAGCAGGCCTCACTGGCTACAACACTGCAAAAATGACAGGGCATACCCACAGCATTTAACCACCACATGTTATATACCAGCACTGCATGCTATTGTCTTTTCCACACATTACAACCTACATAGACATATGCACATAACAACCTTCAACAACGTATATATGTACACCCTTCACAAACAGTTGCAGTATGTCCCTTGCCCTATGCACATGTACAGATACATAGAGATACGTACTGCTGCCACATATGGATGATTCACAGTATGTACAGTACTCTTCATAAATATCTACTACATGCCAGCAAATACATATGTGTTACATACGTTTTGTTTGTATTGCTATGTTCCGTTTGTTTTTAAATGATATATTTTTTTTCCTTTTTCTTTTCTCTGTCTGTTGCTCTTTCTTTTTCTGTGTTTCTCTGTCTGTCTGTGTCTGTGTCTGTGTCTGTGTCTCTGTCTCTGTCTCTGTCTCTATCTCTATCTCTACTTCTCTATCTCTACTTCTCTCTCTCTCTCTCTCTCTCTCTCTCTCACTCTCTCTCTCTTGCTGCAATGAGATTATTGCATGTGTAGACAGCAATTACAGCCTGCTTTTCTAGATATCTGCACATGTGCATGTGATGGCCTCTGCACCAATTGGTTCCCACCATTTACTAATTGCATGTAGCCTGCTGTGTGGTAATTGCACTACTCACTGTCATAGCAGCCCACTGCTATAAAATGCTAGGTTAGGTAGGCGTAGCCCTTTCACCTTTCCAAAGTGGGGCCCATGCTTGTTTGCTGTGGACACCGTTGTGTCAGTCAGAAGGTTGGTATACTTCTTATCTCTGAAGTTAGTGTTGTAGCCAGTGATTTGCATGTTGTACTCAAACCTGAATGTTGCTGCTTCTAGTACACACTTGTCAGTGTAGACTTTTACTCACCTCTCCACATGCTTACACAAGATACATGGGAGTATGTACTTTATTTTCTAATTAGACAATTAACTGCCATACAAAAGTAGTTATTGCAATGTGCTCCTCTGGCACATGAACTGTTTGTGAACTACTATACTACTATACTGTAAATATTAATTACCTCACTTCTGAACAGCTTGTTGTTTATTCGTGTTGACATTAGCATGGGCTGCTCAAGACAACTGGACACATTTCAATACTGAGTATGCCTACCTACATCCTTGGCAGAGCCTGAATACACAGGTATATTGTTCTTTTGGGTAGGGATGCAAGTACAGAGAGCATTATATATTATTGTGTGATGTTTATCTTGCTGAACACACAGAGTTGCTGTGTACCTGTTAGTCTAACAAGGCAAGTAGTCTGTTTGCGTAGCTCCCACTTGTGGACATATCCAGATGGTAGCCAGAGGTTGGCCTATTATTCTTTGTCTGTGCACCACACCGGTCTTTTCTGCACTGGAACAGTGACATTGTCACAGTTGGTTTCTAACAGTACATGGCTATATCCTTTGACATTTCTGTGTTGTACTCCTACATAAGGGTATGCTTGTGGGACTCATTCCAAAGCTATTTGCAGAGTGTGTAACAGCAGACAAGCTGAAATTCCTGTGTGTTTCTGCGTCTGCCAGGCCTCTGATACACTCAGGTATATATTTGAACAGCCTCAGGGAAAGGTACATATATTTGGGGTATACCTGTAATATATTATAGACATTAAGTTGAGACTGTGAGAGAATCAGAGCATATGTATCAATACACCTTTTCTGACGTACATGCAGTGTGTACTATTACTTATTGACATTATTCATTAAATGTAATTCCCCACTCTTCGGCCTACCGTCAGTACTTTTCAGAGGGATTCTGAGGGACAAAGCTAACATTTGTTTAGGAATCAGGGACATCCCTGAAAAGCAGTCACAGTTGCGAAGTACGGCCTCTGCCCTATTCAAATATGCCAGTGTTTATCCTGCTCTGATACTGTGTGGAGTTTGTAAAGTGCTACTGTAACATTACTTCCTGCTAGAATGTCTGGTTCTCTTTTCACAGTCATGTCATGCAATTCCACAACAACTGCTGGTAAAGATCCATGGAACAAAATTTGTGTTATGATATTCCTATTTTCCCTTTACATTCACTCATTGTAATGCATGATATATTTATTACAGCACCAACTTGTTGTAAATCTTCTGTGGCCTAGTGGTACTTCATACAGTCTAGTGTGTCCAAGGTCCAGGGTTTGATACTGAGAGAGGTGTTTTATTTCGCTGCTCAGCAGAACAAGGGCCACGCCATGCAGAGTGACTAAGGCACTTTTAAGCAGTTGTAAGCGGGTTTGTGTGAAGCTTAGCAATACTTAGCTAAGCGCACACATGCACACACTTGCTCAAACCCGCTAACTACTGCTTAAAAGTGCTTACTCCCGCTAACCCCCGAGCTAATTTCTTTGAAAGAAAATAAAATGGGGAGATAGGAAAGTGGTGAAAAAGGGGGCACAAAGAGGGAAAGACAGTAGGGAAACAAGCTCGGGATGTGCAGGACGGGTGTAGGGAAGGTCCATATCTGCCCATTTCTTTACCAGCAACAGCTGTGCATATGCAATAAATTTGGAGTGAAATTTGAAACCTTCCACCCCTGAGAGAGGGGTGAGGACAACAAAGTATGTTGTACTGCCAATTATAATTATCAGTTTACATGTCCAGTGGACATGTGTGCAAAATGGGCAGCTATCTATGGGGTGTAATTTTTTTGTGGGAACAGATTGCCCTTTTTTTTTTTTTTTTTTTTTTTCAGGTGAGAGTGGAAAGTGAGGTAGAGGAAGTAGGTATATTTGGGGAGGTAGGTTGGGGAGGTAAACAGACAACACAAACAAGATGCATACAGGGGCGGAGTATGACACATGGGGTGGGTGAACACAATTGACGGAGACGGATGTTTAGAAATCGCAAGCCCATGAGCCCACAGATGGTAACAGTGGAACTGAGATCCCCACCCATGGGCAGTCACCACTGCACCTTCACAGCCTCGAGGGTGGCTGTGCTTGGGGCTGCATAGGATGGGCAGGCCCACCCGTGAGACGCGCCGCTCTTGCCTCTAGCTGGCGTAGGGGATCAGCGACTGAACACTGGAACTCCCTACGCACCACAGCCCGGACCCTTCGGAGGGTGACAGGTGGCCCTTCTCCGCCCATGCTTACATGGGGGGACAAGCCCCATCCCCTGCAGTGCTTCCACCTGAAGTTGGCACAGGACCAACGGAAGAGGGGAGCCCGGGCTGGGCACCAGACCTGCTGGTGCCAGGTGCAATCACCAACTGAGGAGGGACAGGTGGGTCCCCTGGGACAAGCCTTCCCATACGTTCTGTGATTAGGTGTGTTTAATTGCAACATAAACAACAGCATTCCAAATTTGTTGTAACAGCATGCAGTAATATTCCCATTAACCCAACACACCAATGTTCCAACAGTTGAACAGCAAGCATAACACATGCATATATTGAATGACAGTGGACATTCCAACAGCATGCAGGGATGATTGGTGGCAACAGGCCACCAAGATTGTGGTGTTTGAACAGGGCACATGCATCAAAGTGAATGCAGATATTTATAGAACAATAGGACATATGTCCCAACAAATGTTTTGAGATTACACATACCCATTGAGGTGTGGTATTGCATTGTTTATGCACATACAGTAGGGTGTAGAAAGAAACCTCAATTAACATCTTATAAGTACTTTTAGTCTACACAACATTCCTATTGACTGCAGGTGTATATCCCCTACATGTATTATTACACTTGCCAACATGCATTAGGTTGTGTAATGGGTTTGGCTAGTTCATTATATACCTGACCTATATCTGACATACTAACTGTCCAAGATGCAGATGTTACTGCTACATAGTTATTGATTTTATTTATATTTATATATCTACATATCTGGATGTGTTCACATGACATTTTCAGTTAAATTTGTACAGAACCCTACATTTCATGTAGCACACTCACATTTCTGGGAACACATTAACAAGCTACTCGTGTGCCAGATTTACTTATGCATGCCAGCCATTAACTGACTGAGGACTGTATATATGCTTCACAGCTACTGGCACTTCCATCAACCACTTTAGATGGGACTGCCCAACTGTGGGTTGACAGCACTTATTACAACAGTACTATTTGTATAATGCAAGGGTACAACAACATTTCAAAGTAAGTGACACTGACACACTCCAAGTATTATACCTTTATTAATTACATTACACACTTTTCCACAGGCTCACTCCTTTATTTGATATTACAGTGCATATGGAAGACATATTGAAGACATATTATACCTTTATTAATAGGTTAGAACACTCTTTTTCAGGCTAGCTCACTTATTTTATAGGACAGTACATGCAGAGATATTATTCCGGGCATATTTTACCTTTCTTAATGGGTTACTACACTCTTTTTCTGGCTCTCTGACTTATTTTATATAACAGTACATGCAGAGGAATTATTCAGGGCATTTTATGGCTGTATTATTGGGCTACAACACTTTCTTTCAGGCTCCCTCACCTATTTTATATAACAATACATGCAGAATAATTACTAACCTGCCTGGTGGCACAGCCTTAGCAGCCTATCTGGATAGGCAAGCTGATTCACAGCACGGAAACCTGCAGCTGTGAAGTAAATGAAGGGATATTGAGACATACCTATCCATTATATAGACTAAATTAGCATGTCTTACATACTGTATTCCATGGCTAACTACTCAATAGTGGGGCATCTTGCATGTCACGGGCCTCCTGTATCCATTGGTTCAGTAGGTCCTGCTTCCATCTCTTCAGATCTGCATGGTGGTGACGGACCTGCTCACCAGTCCGAGGAACACCTGTGGCACTGGTGAGATCATGATCTAACCGGTTCCAAGCCTCTGCTTTGTACTCCGTCCATTGGAACTGGCCCTGCAGGAGTCTTGACTCATGACAGTGGACAAGGAGCCAAACCATGTATTTTGACTCCTCGATGCCCCAGCGTTGTGCTCGAAAGTGAGTACCCTCTCCAGCACTAGCCATTCTAACTGCAGATGGGAGCTACAATCAGTTATGGTGAGTATTCCCGCCTATGGGGCTTAAATATGCCGCATTTCCCGCAGTTCTTTGTGATTGGCCATTTTTGAAAATTCTCGGCTGACTGCAGACCTGCTTAGCAATGGTTAATCTACCATTTATAAGTATATGTATATTAACAGTGGCTGTTTATCCTAAGCTGTCATGGCTTAGTGGTTCAGTACTTTGATTATGGTGCACAGTGTCCTGGGTTCGAACATTGTCATTGCAATTTATTTTATTACTGTCCAGACAGGCTAGGAGGTGTGGCTGTGTTTAGGCAACTTTGCTCTGCATTCCTCCACATTGCCCTAGGGTGCACTGGTTGGCGTGGTGCGCACCTCCACGTAAACCGATTGCACTGAGTAAAGCACAATTTAGCTATGGGCAACTATATTGCACTAGGTAAAGTGCTGCTTAACTATGGACAAGTATATTGCACTGGGTAAAGCGCTTCTTAACTACGGACAACTATATTGCGCTGGGTAAAGCGTTGCTTAACTGCAGGCAATTATATGTCAGGATCCTTTATAAATGTACATTTTGTTCACTGATACATAGACCATTTCAATGCTTTTTAGTAAAAATTTAATCGTATATGTCAGGAATAATTTCATATACTAATTTAACATAGAAAGGGGAGTGGTGTGACTCGAACCGTGAATGCCTCTTCTTTGCGCTAAGGCTCTACCACTATGCTATTTGGTTTAATTTGCATAGACATTCCTTATTGTGCTCTTTAATGTCAAGATTGCTAATTGCAGCTAAGCAATGGGCACACCCGCACAAACACGCGCAAATACGGGCAGCTATATCGGGAATTAGAAAAAAAAAATTAAACTTTTACTTTTTATAACTGTACTGGGGGTTTACAATGTCAGGGAGTGTAGTGTTGGGTACGTAGACATTTGAGCGGACTCGCTCATGTGTGTTGACATTTCACAATTCAGACACTTGCAGGGGCGTGGACCTTTAGACTGCTCGGCAGTTGGACACACCCCCTGCCTTCGCCTTCCTGCACGGTCCGTGTTAGACTTGGAGTGGAGTCAGCATGCCCTCATGAATATGCATGGCACGCTGACATCATACCATTCAACTGCAGTCTCCGAGTAAGACTTATTTCGTCTTACACGGAGGATTTGTGAATCCGGTGGTTTGTATTTCATATTTTTGACATGAAGTTTATGTATGTAAAGTCAGCAAATAAAAAACCTTCGTATTGACAGACACTGGCATAAAGATGATAACTGTGTCTGATTCCTGTTGTCTATCAATTAAGGAAACATTACCAGTTTTCTAAATAAATATCTGCCACACGTCTTTAGAACCAAAGTTTCCTGTGTTAATCTAAGGTTGCAGTGTTTATCTTCCACAAGAAATACCCATACTGGTAATCTCTCAACATATGTTACCCACTAAACAACATATTAGATTTGCAAAAATAATATCCCAAAAGTCCTGATATTACAGGTCCATGTAAAGCCCTAAAAATGTCCATGCCTATGACAAATGGTGGGTAATGCAAATAAAAAATATAGTAACATGAGAAAAACAACTGGATGCAGTAAGTGTAATCCACGTTTGCAAATGTCATTATAAATAACAGATTGTTTCACAGGATTCAAATGTGAACTCACAAAAGGAAAACAAATATATTTAATACTTGTCTTTCCAGCTGAATAGACCCCTAGAAAAATATCTCTACATATCCATCAAAATCCAATTAATTAGCTAAACATGCTCTAGGAAAGATAACTAGAATGACTCACACAATATAACTGCATTTCACTCCCATTACATCATTTCTGAGAATTGTTCAGTTTCACTTGAGTAGTGCCCAAAAATAACCCCAAGGATTTTAGGTTCATGTTCTTATTACTTCAGTCCTCCCCAAACCTCTACACTTATATTTAAGTCAGAGCCTCATATGACTTAAATACTATTCTACAACATTAAGTAGCTCCCCCCATGCTGTCTACATCTCTAGCTGTCAAATCAATATTATCTGCATAAATCAAAAAGAGAAAATAAGTATTAAGAACTGGGCACCAAGGATGATTTCGGAATGCCATCTGACACAGTAACTTCACCACATTCATAACTAAACAAAAATATATATCCATTCAAAGAACAGCCCTTTTGGGCTCCTTTCTCCCTCTTGATCTTATCAGAAAACCAGCCATTGACCACCACACAAACCCACAGCAATGTATATATCGACTGTATATATTGACTGTGTACATTGCAGGTATTGGCACAAAACCCATACGCCCATAAAGTATCCCAAGTTTGTGAATGAAGAAAACTGTTGAAAACTTTATGAATATCACAGGACAACAATTTAACAGTATCACACCCATGGATAATGAAATGAGCAACCTCTTTGACAAGATGTAACATCTGAATTTGTCATCTGGTGAGGTGATCTACTCCAATGATTATCAACACAGGATGACAAACACAAAAGTGCACCTGCAAAAGCTTAGCAATGATTTTGTTGTATGGATTGTGGATGCCAGTGTGACCCTAAGTCTCAATATAAGTCTTGTCACATTTATTTATAAAAGATTCCAGCACCCTTTAATCCATTAAAACAACTGTTTTTGACCAAGATCCATATCTACATAGAAGGCAATATGCTATACACACCGAGTGATCTATCTACATTAACCAAGCTTAATGCTCCAGCAAAGCCTTCTATAGTAATGGTTCTTTCCAAGTCTAAACACTGCTCAACAGGAAGAGTGGGAAGCTGCAAGAAGGTAGAATCACAACCCTGTTCCAGACAATACCAATAGGACACATAATCTGATTCAACTTCAGCACATCTATTAATTCCTGCAATGTCTCAAAAAGATTCCATTAGATTCTCACTTTTAATTACTTTTCCAAGCAAAGGAATAACTTCTTTCCTACTCTCTCCCCAAAATGCCTTTGTTTGTGCAATGTATGTTGTTATGCCTCTAATATTCTGATCATACATAACAAGATTCACTGGATGGTATAAGGCATTTTTAGCTTCTGTTACATTGTCATATTCTGTCAGGAGACAGGAAAATTCAAAGGGAGATATTCCAGGCTGACTCTCTGTCACCGCTGCTGTTTTGCCTTGCCCTCCACCCATTAAGCTGTCTGCTTAACAGATTATGTCATGGGTATAATTTGGCTCCCATAAAGCAACACAGTATAAAGACTTCTTATCTTCTCTTTGTAGATGATTTAAATCTGTATAGCTCATCAGATGAAGAACTGAAAGCACAACTATAAGAATGTCATTTGGTCCTGATAAATGTGCTAAGGCAACCTTTAAAGCAGGAAAGCTGTAGCACCAAAAAAAAACACCCATCAGTTTGGGAAAAGAATCCGATATAAAAGAACTTGAGCAAGAAAGAGTGTATAAATATTTGGGAATTGATGAAGGATCAACAATAAAACATAAAAAATGTGAACAAAACTTAGTAAGGAATATTTTAGAAGACTTAAACTAATCCTGAAAACAGCGTTGACATATAGGAACAAAGTTCAAGCTATAAATCAATTTCCTCTTCCTGTCCTAACTTACAGTTTTGGAGTGATGACTGGTCCTAAAAGGTATTGGATATATAAGACAGGAAAACAAAAAGGATGCTTCATGCTCACCAAATGATGTAAAAAAAATCAGTGCATACCAAGATTATATATTCACCATTCTGAAGGAGGTATGGGCCTCCTTGAAATTGATTACATGTATAGATCTGCAAGCATGAGGCTGCATACATATCTACTGACCACAGAAGACCCAAACATAGACAAAGTTTTAAAACATGAGGAGACTAAATCTAAGATGACTTCCCTGCTTAGTCTAGCAGAAACATATTGGTGCCAAGCAGGAATGGAAATCAAACCAGAAGTAGATAAAAATCAGATAGCAACTGAATGTTCCAAAAAACAAAAGAAAGAATATAAGGTAAAGAATCAGATAAAAGGGAAGAAATGTGGAAAATGCATAAATAAAGTTGCAAGTACAGAAAACTCCTGGAACAACCTCATGTAGATCAGGATTGAATGCAGAAATGGTTAAGGAGAGGCAAATTCAAACCAAATGATGAACGGTTAATATTGGTAGCCCAAGATAGTGGACTACATACACAATGGTTTACAAAGTCCATTGAACATGCAAGAGAAACAGACAAATGTGGGTTTTGTAAAACAGAATTGGAAACAGTTGCACACCTTCTTGCTGGCTGTGACATACCAATGGCAGAAGGGCTATATTCTGAGAGGCATAATAATGTGGCAAGACTGTTGCACTGGGGATTGTGCAAACATTATAATACTGAAGTAGCTGAAAAACACTGGAAATATGAGACACAAAGCACCATAAAACATGATTACATCACATGGGATCACCCATTACCAACAGTTCAAAAGATAGATACGAGAAAACCAGATATAGTGGTCCATGAAAAGAAGACAAAAGTAGCACTGATCATTGAAATTGCTACACCCAGTGACTAGAGTGTCTTGTGTACAGAGAGACACAAAGTCATAAAATATTAGAATTCACAGGGAGAAAGAAGAGCAATGTGGAAGACAGATACCCAGACAGTTCCAGTAGAAGTAGGAGCAACGGGTCTTATAAAAAAGAATCTACAATCGTATTTAGATATGTTACAGATACATGTAACTCCATATGAATTGCAGGTACTTTTCCGTTAATGGGGCAACAGAGTTTACAAAACAGAAATGTTGCTGAGAAGCATGCCCCAAGAAGTATGGCAAATGTTTGATTATTCCTTCACAGTTTCAGCTGTTGTCGCTGTTTTACCCAGCCCTTTCTCAACAGTTTCACTGCGCATTTCCCACAGAGGGCACTAGTCTTACAAGTGGATTGTCCCTCCTGTGTTACTGCTTATGTTGACAGAGATAGCTCACAGCATTAGAAATCAACACACAGTGACCATTACAAATTAGCACACACTGGGAGGGAGGAGCACTTCGTTAGTGTTTGTCAAAAGATAACGTATACGACTTACACCATTTTTAGGAAGTAAGAGGGAAGCTTGTTATAACTGTCCCTGAAAGCAGCACTGAGTTGGGACAAAAACCATCACCTGCAGTAATTAAGAATGTGAAGACGCTGCCCCTTAACAATCATCAGATGCTCAAAAAGACAAGCTTGAAGAGACTGTGAGAATTCTTGCCTCATAGTAGAAGTAATGGCAAATTGGGATAACCCTTGAGGCTTAGACCAGCTATTTACAATTATGCAATGACCCCCCCCCCCATCAATATTCCAAAATGTGCATGCTGATTGGTCAGTGTGCCCATTGTAAATCAGACTTATACTAATGGAAAAAGGTCAGGTCACCCGGACTGTTCCCATTAGTATAAGTCTTTTTTTTTTTTTTTTTTAAGACAGCAACGGAGAACAGAAGTTTAACATATGGGTTTAACATAGCGAGATAGCTTAAAAAAAAAGCAATGGAGATCTTCCTTTCTTCGTTGCTTTTTTTAAAGCTGTCTTGCTATGTTAAACAGGTTTAACATAGCGAGACAGCTTTAAAAAATGCAACGGAGAAAGGAAGATCTCTGTTGCTTTTTTCAAAGCTATGTCACTATATTAAACTCTTTTTACGTAGCGAGACACTTTTAAAAAGTAACGGAGATCTTCCTTTCACTGTTGCTTCCACACACAGCTCTGATGTACTACATAAGCATACGCATGCGCAGTATATCAGAACTGCCGCAGAATACTGGACAGCTGCCGCAGAATACCGGACAGCTGCGGAAGGGCAGCACGGAGGCATTATACAATGCCATTATTTAAGAAAAGTAAGTATTTTTTTCTTAAATAATGTCATTGTATGATAGCAATAACCAACTTCTGGGTGTGGGTAATGCTGTATTTACCCACAGTTTTCTTTGTTTGGCCACTCGGGCTTCGCCCTCATGACCAAACCACACCAGCTGTGGGTAAATCCAGCATTACCCACACCCAGGCGTGGGTTATTGCTTAAATATGCAATATCTTAAAAGCACCTGTAGCTGAAAATATAAGGTTGATACACTGATGGAAATGTATCCAATTATCAAACTGTTATGTAAGCAAATCAGCTTTTAATATTTTTTCACCACTTTTCTGACTTGCCCAGAGAGAAGAAAAAAAATGGGGAACAATAAAAATTTACTCTGTTTATTGGAGTTCTGCCAAATGTATAGTATTTAAGGTAGCACAGAATATGGGGCTCAAAATTTACCTCTTCTTCATCAAGTACCATAGAAGGAGCCACTGAGAAGAAACCACTGACCAGGAGAGACTTGGGACAGCAAAATCTAAGCTGTTCATACAGACAGAGAAATCAAAGACTGATCGATCAACAGACAGACAGTAGTTGCAAACATGGCTGTCTTTCAAATAACGCACAACTCATTTGATCAATAAGTTTGTGGGTATGTAAACATAGGCATCTGCACAGATGTCTGAATCCTTATTTGTATAAATGCCATTTGGTTGAGTTCAAGATTTGTGTAGTATAGGTAAGCAGCAGTGTGCATAGAAATGAATGCTTGGCTGAAAAGGTGGTGGTTGTGAAATTTGCAATACTGGGTTATAGTGGTTAGTGTATATATCTGAGTGATTGTGGATTAGGTTAAAGTAAGGGTTAGGTAAGGGGTCAAATTTAATGTTGTTCCAGTTTGGTGCTGTGGGTGTTCTGTGTCCTTTTTTGTTGTGTAGTGGTACTATTACAGAAAGGGTTTGTAGTACTGTGATTTGGAGGATTGTAGTTAAGGTTAGCACAATTGAGAAAGATGGAAATGGGGGCACTTCAAGCTGACACAATGCATCTAACACTGCAACACATGTGGACCCATCCACTGGTCCTTCTCCTGATCCTTTCAACCTTACATGTGAACAAGATCTCAGGATACTTGAACTTCTTTACTTGTGGTAGTTTCCCTACCCAACACTTGCAGAAAACAATCTATTTTCTAAAGGGGAACTATAACCTTTTATTTTGAAGAGCTGATTCTACTCCCAGGGGATTCACACTCAGAAATGAACCACTCCAGTGCATGTAGGAGATCACTGTCACATAAGGCTAAGAGAACAGCATTCATGTATTCATTTACAGTTTAGTTACATGACTTGCTCAGACCCACACAGTATGTAAACAGAGGTCAAGGGAACCAATCGCTCGAATATAAGATGAAGTTTATAAACATCTCATAAACTTAATGTTCTGTGTTATATGCTCACCAAACAGCAGTGATGCAATCCTCACAACCACAAACTGGACACACTCCAACATTTAACTGATGTCCAGTCCACAGAAATTTTGAACAGGATGGGACACAACGAACAACCCTATGGGGGTCCTGCACCTGATCTTAATATATTTGACATCACTGAAAATGTGGACACAACTCTTACTCACAAATTTCAATCCACCTCAAAGAAAAGCTTAACTTAATTAATTAATTAATTCATTCATTAATTAATTAATTCATTAATTGGAGTCTTGTTTCTAACACTTGGGCATACATTTTCCTAGGAAGGTAGAGGAGTTTGGTGCCCCTATAACTGGCATAAAAAAATATATATATATATATATATATATATATATATATATATATATATATATATATATATATATATATATATACATAAATAACTTGCTGGCCTCCTTTTCAGACGAACATTGATTTGACAGTCTAAAGATACCGGCACTGCCTTCCACTCAACAGTGAAATGGAAGATTGAACAAGAATCCCAGAACTATCCAGTTCTTTCAGCATGTCTAGCTACATTTCACCCACTCCTGCTACCTTGCAGCTGCTGAGATCTTTAATTATCACAGTTGTTGTTGTCTTTCGGCTTTTCCCGGTTAGGGGTCGCCACAGCAGAACTCTGGTCCGCTAATGATTGGCAGTAGATTTTCACGAACGCCGAGGTGCTAGCTCAACGTTCAACCTTCAACGAAGGCATGCCCATTTACGCATGTCTTTTGAACGCCCACCCAACCGCGGGGAGGACATGCAGACTCCACACAGAAGGCACTCCCCACACTCCAGCCGAGAATCGAATGGGAGAACCTCTTGCTGTGAGGCAACAACACTACCGCTGCACCACCGCGGAGTGATCTCATATAAAGAAATTATTCCAGTCAAGGTAGATGTTTCTGGTACCATTTTCTCATTGCAGTGAATGTCTACTAGATTCAGGAGTTCCTCAAAATGTTCCTTCCACTGACCAATACTTTTGCTACTTAAGGCCACTGTTTCTCAACCCTTACTAATAACAGTGTCTTGCTCACCCCTTCTGAGTCACCAGATGGTTTGTGGGAAGTTTTCTGAAGTTATATGACAGTCTTATCTTAGGATTCAGAAATAATGCCATATGCTCTAATAATTTGCTAACACAACAATGTGTAGTTTATGTGATTACGTAAAATGTGATTCAGGGATGTGTTTAGCTCTAATAATATAATATATATATATATATATATATATATATATATATATATACACTCAGACACACAAATGCACAGTCATCAGATACCATTTATACTCCTACATACTCACACACATACTGCCACACACATACACATTCGTACCCCTCACCACCATATTTCTTTTGATCTTTCCTAAACTTACCTGCCACACATTCTCTCCAGCATTTTGTTCTTGCTAATTAATATGTCAGCATGTCCTAATTAATGCAGCCAAATGATGAATGATGTGGCTGTGTAAATCCATTCCCACAGGCATTTCCTGTGTGAATACATGTTTAAATAGCATTAGTTACTCCTGCAGAATGCATCATTATCATTTAGCGTGGCTGTAGGGTTTGGCCCAGTGCTCTGATTCTACCAAATATGTAAGATCACTCAGGTGGTATTTCTCTGAATCAGAAAAGATTAGTAGAAGTGGTTAGCCACTCACTTTAGGATTTACTTCAGGCGGTAACCTTTCCTGATTCCCAGTCACTCTTCATAACATCACTGAACACCTTCTATACCTGAATCTTTGCTTTATTGACTGCTGCTACCACTGTAGTTAGTCTGTACCTATTGGACAAATTTGGAGAACACCCACTAATATTTCATGAGAAAGCTTCTTTCTTTTTGCAACACAGTCGTACATGATAAATTAATTCGTTGGGGAATACATGTTTACCCCATTCTTCATTCTGTCAAGTTGCTGGACATCTATCTTTGTTTATTCCATCCATTTCAGTCCTCCTTAATGGATAGTCCCATGTCCTGCAGTACAGCTTATTGTTCCCCTTTAGTCCTCCTCATGGTCTTTGCATCTATTTTGTTCCTGCTCAATTTATGTTATAATTCATGAACTATCTCTCTTTCTTTCCTCTCTGATGAATAGTAGACTTTCAGAAGAGGTTATAACAATATCTTTTCTGTAACCACCATGAATGCAATGTATCAAACTTTTAACCTTAGCAAACTAATAAGGATTCTTTTTCTGGACCTTACCAGTTCATTTTATCTGAATTCCTCTGCCTACCTCTATCCCATTATCTTTATTTTTTAAATTAGACTACTCTAGCATGTTTTTTTTTTTTTTTTTCCAGTTGCTTCTTTCAGTGTAGCCGATGAGAGAATTTCAGGAATGGAACATTCTATACATCTGAAGTACTGTCTCCAATGCCTCTGAGTAAGTGAATGGAATAGTGCATTTTTATATCTTGATATACTCAAAAAACTCATGCCACTGTTTTGGGGTATGTTACTCTACTATGACCATGCTTAAATTCTAACAATATTACCTCATACTTCTACATTAGTCTTGCTGCTAAGGAAAAGTAAAATGGATCCAAAGAACTTCACCTGTGTTACAATAAAACAAAGCCAAAGTGATTTGGCACAATTCCCAGACTAAATGTTCTATATTTTGCCATAACCTTTCTCTTCATTGTGATAGTATAGCAACTGTCCTCATGCTAAATATCAAAGTATTTGGTTTGATGCCAGCTCATTTTTCTGGTAATTTAGATGAATAACAATCTAATGTTGACAAATCAATTAAATCTGTTAGCAGTGGTTTTCTTTTCTCTGAGGCAGACACCACTTCTGTAAACAGTATCTTCATACTGCATTTAGAATAAAGGTTGCCCTTTCTTTCACTTATCTCTGCTATAAATGCTTTAAAAACAAACAGCAGAAAACATGGTAGGCAGGTACATATTTATCCACGTCATTAGCACATACTGTGATGTACATAAGAACTATAATTCATAATCAGATTAAAATAATAAAATAATAACACAATACAATAAGCAGGAAAAATATTTGACCCAGAGGGGAAAAAATATAGTGCATGATCCAGAAATGTCATATTGGACTTCAGAACAATGCTTTAACATGCACAAACACATGTGTACAGACATTATATTTTTTTGTGGTTGAATATCCTGCACTGCTATGAAAAATATCTGGGGCAAGTTGTAATCCTTAATGAAATTTATAATCAGATTAACTAAATGTGCATGAGTTTTTACAGTCATTAGGAAGAGAAAAGAAAAAAAATTAAACAGCACATTTTAGGTACAAAAGATATTACTGAGTCCTCCAATTGTTCTTGCATGGAAGTCACTTTTGTACAGTTTATCAGGATGGGGATCTGTCCTATAATTCATCGATACATATCATTTGTAGATGTGCAAACTACCTAGACTGTACTGCATACTCCAATTGCTGTTGAGAATTTCTTCCCTGGGTCAAATGATTATCAGCAGATAGACTTCAAAATCTCTGGTCAGATGCCTATTTGGACCTAGTATGATCAAAGGTAATCATCTAGTTTTTATTAAGGAAAGGTAAGGTGGTCTTGATGCAGTCAGAATCTGGCTTAATAACTGTCAAAAACTTAACACACCTGTGGAGGGTGTACTAGTTGAAATTCAGAAAGCTTTCACTTCCATATTATAATATTTTTAGTGGCAGGTTTTAGTAGTATATGGTTTTCCACATACCTTCATAGCTTGGTTCCACTTATTACATATATTCCCCATGGCTGAGGTTTTGATGTTTGATATTTTATCTAATAAGATTACCTTAGAGTGGGGTATGAGGTAGGCATGTCCTATATCCCTATTACTTTTTGTGCTGGCGAAGGCTGTGTTATATCTTTATTTGGAAGCAAAATTGGACCAGTATAGTATAGTTTAGCATGGAATTCCCATAATTTGAGCTTGAACATATGGTTCACAGGCAACTACATTATATGGCTTAACTGTCTGATGTACCAGGTGGGAGAAGTTTTTGAAGTCTTTGATAATGTGAAATGAATGGCTGAACTGAAACCGAATAAGAAAAAATAATTTTCCCACTGACTAAAGCCACACCTGCAGACCAGATAGTATCTGTTCCTTCTTGTATGACTGTGAGGCAGTGAAGTTAACTGGGTATCTTAAGGACGGCAGACTCTTCCAGTCTTGTCTTAGAAATATCCTTCCTATAATGGCTAATCGGGTTCAGGCACCTAGGCAGCGAGACATTTCCCTGCGATACATTTTGGCTGGGGACACATGGCTGAAGTGACATTCAGCTGCAGAGAAATATGGCTGTTTGCAAATTCCCTGTGGGCAAAGAGAAGAATGTGTTGTCATACCTACAACTTCAATAACCAAATTCACAGGGGGAACCAAACAGCCATATTTCTCTGCAGCTGAATGTCACTTCAGCCATGTGTCCCCAGCCAAAATGTTTCACAGGGAAATGTCTCGCTGCCTAGGTGCCTGAACCCTGGCTAATCTTAGACATAAAGTTCATTCTGAAAAAAATTCAGCTAATTAAGTTATGGATTTTACCAAAAATCCTTTGTGGATCATGACATCTACATTTTACCTTAGCATCACAAGTTAAGAAAGTGCAAAGTTTACATTTTACCATTTCATGGCAATGGGAAGTCCAAATTAGTATAAATTAATTGTTTGTTTCAAGGTTACAAGGAGGTTTTAGGGTGCCAGATCACTAGGCTTATGGTTTGCCAGCTTTTGGATGTTTTTTAAGGCTCAAAATTACAAATTCGTTCCTGGGAGGAAATCAAAGGATACCTCTGATTAAGGCAAAGAGGTATGACTATAGTCACCCTATCCTACATATTTTGGGACCCAGGTAGACTTGATTTGTGGTTTGAGGGACAGTTAATGCAGAGGTTGAGGCAAAATCAGGCTGTCAATCTCTTACACATATAAGGAATAACCATCTCATTCAGGTGATAGAAAACTACTTTCATGGTGAGACTAGGTTAAAGTGTGAATTTTTTTATGTTGATGTCTAGGACCAAAGCATTAAGTCTTTATGTACTTTTTAGGGAGACTGGACACTGATTTCTCAACCTGCATGTGCACTGGTGGCAAATTTGTCAACTGAAACATTGCTTGTTTCCCCTGGTTCAGATAGTTTGGATTGAAATATTGCTTGTTTTAATCAATCTCATTTTTCTTGTTAAGGAATATCAATAGTTAAGGCTGAATTTTTTTTGTATAATCTGATATCAGAGGACCCCTTTTATAAACTACTGATCTCATTTATACGTAGGATGGTCAGTTAAGTAGACCATTATTTCTAGAGGAGTGGAGAGAGAGTGTAATATGCAATATTCTGTTAAACAGGATGACATGGTTCCCATTGGTGAGATTAGCTATGATTGAGATGTTGTATTTATGACATCAAACTCCTACTCAACTATTTAAGCATGGGTGGAAAGTGGGCAAAAAATGCTAGCACTGTGGGCACAAAGGTGCTGAGTATTTTCATTTAATATGGACATATGGACATGCTGTGAAGTGACGCATATGTGGTCACACCTTATTACCTGCATTGGGTGTTCATTCCACACCCCAGTCCCTTCATCCTCAAATTCTAAATATTGACTGTTTAATATAAGCAACCACAGTGGTCTGGTTCTTTAATTGGAACATACTTGAATTAGAACAGTCTTGGGGATTTAATAAAATCCATGTAGGCAGAGTGTAAGACCTACATGGAAGTTACTGTGGCCATGTATTCGGAACCCCTTCAGCAGCATGCCTTGCATAATAATGAAGGTGCGTTACTGAGGGAGAGCTCTGTAACAAGGTTATCAAATCAGGGTAGGGAGTGTGTTACTGTGCCTGGAGATGAGTAACACACCCCCTGCTCTGTCACAGCACCGATATCACTGTAGGCAACCAAAAACAGTGAAATTAAATAATTTTTAAAGGGTTTGTTTATTTATTTTTTTTGTGTGTCTGCATGGTGCAGCATGCAGCAGTGGACACATGCTAGACATCTAAAAATAGAAACTGGATATATTTAATGATAAATGGAAAGCTCAAGTTTAAGCATAGCTGAGCGTGTTTGCATTGTGTGCTGTGGTGCTCAGCGGTACTTAAACATAGTGTTGAGTTATATATAAAAGTAATCAAAATGTCCAAGTAGCTGAAGTTAGAGTGATAGCCTTATGTATAATAGGTGCAGGGTTTGAATACACAGGCATGTTATTTTGCAAATACACATACATAAGAATAATTCCAAATTCTGCGTAAATATTTTGTTTAATTACACAGACATGTTATTAAATATATTTTGCAAATGTACCTATATGAGAAGCACTATTAAGTCCCTGATTGAATTTTGTATGAAGACACAAACAGATTATTAAACATTTTTTTTGCAAATACACATATTATGACAAGTATTCTTAAACACTTGATTACATATTCTATGTAGGGACATACATGTTATTAGGCATTTAAACTACCAATACACAATAGGAAAATTATATTTAATTCCCACTTTCGTGCACCCAGCTAAGCTCCGCTAAGCACAGCTAAGCCTTGCCAAGCACTGCTTAAACAAGACCTGTTTTAGCACTGCTTGGCACTGTTTGTCTCCACCAACTCCACTTAGCTGGTTTTGCACTGCTAAGCATTGCAAAGCATTGCTAAGCATCACCAGTTTAAGCACTGCTCAGCTCAGCCACTCTGGTTTGTGCAACACTAGGTGATGTGCTGCAGTTTAAAACATTTCCCAATGGCATATGGGAGTAAGAAAACAGGCTATATTAAGTGCAATAGGTTTGAATACTGCATAATCCATTGGAGTTCAACTTGTGTCGATTCTATGGCAGGTGTTGGGGAGGGTTCATGCTTTCGAGCGCAGCAGTCAGGTATTGAGGAGTCCATAGTTATGGTTGGACTCCTAGTGAAAAACCATGAAGACTGGCTCAAGCAGTGTGGTTACCAGGGCTTAGCGTGCAAAACAGAGGCCTGGGACTGGCTGGCAAGGGATCTCACTAGTGCAACTGGTATCCCCTGCACAGGTGAGCAGTGTTGTCACCACCATAATGACCTGAAAAGACAAAAGGTGGCTCTCTTGGATGCCTGGGCCCAAGAAGTCCGGGTGGGCAATGTTCCACACGTGTGTAAGTATGTTTACCTGTGGTTCACCAATATTTAACCTTGAATGTCTGCTAAACTGGTATGCATAACGATGTGCTTCTATACCAACAGCTGTAGAGGTGAGAGCTCCAACATCGAGGTGCATACAGGACACCTGGTCAGATTGCATCATGAGTGTGGTGAGTATGGATGTATCTTCCAATCTATAATCATATAAGCAAGAAAGAGTAAAACATTAACTGCCATTAGGTATATACAGTTTTGACTGTTTTGCAATGAATGTGGTCATAGACCTGGACTGCAGTAAGTGCTACTGACAAATGTACTGCAATAAGCAGGAAAGAGTAAAGCATTAGCCTTGATAAAGTAAAATAAATAAAGTTTCTATCACAATAACTGTGGAGTTATAGCTGGATTGCAACACCTGCATTACATTAAGTGTTTTTCAATAAAAACTTAAAACTATACAAGTAAATGCATGAAGGCATCTGCAATGAACTGTTGTGCAATACTTGTGGAATGAGAGATGATATTTCAGCTAGGTAACAATATATTGTATACATCTGCATTTTATTTATTAATGTATAGGTTACCAGTATCGCTGCCATGATTGCATTTCCTGCTGGTGTGCCCAACTGTCACTGTAGTGTATTAAAACACTGTAGTAGTAGTACCAGGTCATATTTTGTTTCCAGGTGAGCTCTAGGAAGAAATTAGTCAGTCAGCTATCAGCAGTGACTCAGTAGCTCAGTTTGTTAAATGTGTATATGAAGTATGTTTTGCTACACACAGGCCAGGGATCAAATACAGTTCCATGTAGTAATAACTATTATTGAATCAAATATGTTATGATGAGAGATATTCTCTCCATGGGGACTACTGGTAAATGGATGAGGTAGCCCATATTATGTGTAAATAATTGTTTGTTCAGATGTCACAGACTGTTAAAATCATTATCATGAATGTGCTATTTATGCATTAAATAAAGAAAACAGGTTCAATAATAAAATAAACTAAAGGAAATAAAATGTGAAATTACAAATATCATTCTCTCCACAAGGACACAGGTAAATGGGTGAGATAGATTCTCCCGTTCGATTCTTGGCTGGAGTGGCTTCTGTGTGGAATCTGCATGTCCTCCCCGAGGTCGAATGGCATTCGAAAGACATGTGTGAATGGGCATGCCTTTGTTGAAAGTTGGGCATCGGGCTGGCACCTCAGCACCGTAAAAATCTGCTGCCAATCATTAGCAGACCAGAGTTCCGCTGTGGCGACCCCTAACCAGGAAAAGCCAAAAGATGAAGAAGCTCATAGTATGTATAAATAATTGTTTGCTCAGATGTCACAGACTGTTAAAATCATTTTATCACAAATGTGCTATTTATGCATACAATAAAGGAAACAGGTTCAATAATAACATAATATAATAAAATAAAAGAAATAAAATGTGTAATTACAGATATCATACTATCCACAGGGACACAGGTAAATGGGTGAGATGGCTCACAGTATGTGTAAATTGTTTGATCAGATGTCACATACTGTTAAAATAATTTTATCACAAATGTACTATTTATGCATACAATAAAGGAAACAGGTTCAATAATAACAAAATATAATAAAATAAAAGAAACAAAATGTGTAATTACAGCTATCATTCTATCCACGGGTACACAGGCAAATGGGTGAGATCGCTCATAGTATGTGTACATAATGATTTGTTCAGATGTCACAGACTGTTAAAATCATTTTATCACAAATGTGCTATTTATGTATACAATAAAGGGAACAGGTTCAATAATAACAAAATATAATAAAAGAAACAAAATGTGTAATCAAGACATGGCTATATTCCTGGAGTGTCTTGTAAGGGCTGATGTACTCAATTACTACATGTGATGCACATGTCCCCTGCACTCACTGCTATGAGGTATAATCCCCATGCCTGCCAAACAAGGCATGATAGTTGTGTATTTTCTGTACTGTACACATGTATGTCTCTCAAGTGTCATGCTGTCATAGAATGTAATTACTTATGCATAATCCCGCTGCCACAGATGTATCATTGACATGATTATATGTTAATATCAAAATTAACAGTACATTAGCTCACAGTACTCCTTGATAGTTATATAGGTCCACTTGATGTGCAAGTACTCTTTGTAGTTGTGTACATTCAGGTGTTACTGCTTGGCCCATAGTGTTTCATGCAGATAGCTTAAGAAGTATGTATGTGCTACAGCAGCTATATGGCATATTTACACATAAAGAAAGTACAGACCTGTAGAGTGGATAGCATTACTGTTGTCAACTAAATAGCCCATGATGCTATTAATGGACTGTATTTCTTTCTCTTCCCATCCCTTATCTTCATATATTTATTATTGTTATATATTGGTTATGGTTTACTATTAACATATGTTGTTTCATAAACTTTATTTTGGGCATGAGTTTTATTAATGTTATGTGTTACTATGATTGCATATTAATATATCTTGTTGAATTTCCTATTCTGTTGGCCTTATGCTGTACCTTTTTCTGGCATGCTGTTAATAGACTGACTGTTCTGGTATTTATTGTTGTGTTTCACATAGTATGCATTTAAATGTAATGGGATTATTTCCAATGTTCTGGCATGCTGTTATTACTAACAATGGTTTTGTTAATAACTCACCTATGTTAATTGCTTTACCTCCATACCCACAGCATGTCTGGTTAGGCCAGTTCCTGCTGATCTTCCTACCTTACCTCAGCCGACCATAGCTTCAGTTATCAGGTCATCTGGAACCATGCTCCATCTGCTGGCCCTGCACCTCCTTCAGGTGAAACATCTCAGGGGAGGGGTTGTCCCCCCAGACCGGGGGCAGAGGGAGGGTGTCACCCAGGAACCA
Source organism: Protopterus annectens (assembly GCF_019279795.1). Taxonomy (NCBI): domain Eukaryota; kingdom Metazoa; phylum Chordata; order Ceratodontiformes; family Protopteridae; genus Protopterus; species Protopterus annectens. The sequence continues at coordinate 1,290,563,466 of NC_056745.1, forward strand.
ACTACCGGCCATGGTGTGCAGGATAGTTCATAGGAGCTATAAACATCACCTCCACTGGAATGAGAGCAGACTGGGCAACCTGGTGGGGCCTGAGCTCCGGTACCCAGCCTCCAGCACAGCCACATTCAGAGCATTGAAGGAGAAGTGTCGACCAATGGGTGGGGATCGCAGTCATTCTGCTGCCATCTATTTATTTATTTATTTATTTACATTTGTTTACTGGGGAATTCTGACTGGACACAGGCCTTTTTTCAGCAGAGACCTGGGGAGAAAAGCTCCACAGAAAAGCATGATAAATGGTACACAATATGAATCAAAGGTATGTATACAATAGTGTTGATGATGACATGGAAAATACAGGAGCACATTTGGTAAAATTAACTAGTAAGCTCTAATTACAAACATCAAAAATAAGAAGTAGAACACAGTACTACAATTGTCTAACAGTAACAAGTTAACAATAATAATAGACTAATGCTTACTAAATCCTGCCAGGATTAGCTAGCTAAGTAATATTCAGTTCAGTTTTATAATGATACAGGAAATACTCTATCCAAAGCACGGAAAAGAGAGAAGGGTTTAAGGGGGGTTATTAGTTGGGTTTTGGACAAGGACATCTAAAGGCACATGCACCTCTGATTCCACAACACCCTCCCCATCTAAGGTGTTTAGCCACCTCATGTGTCACACACCACCCCTGTATGATGTCTTTTCTGTCTTGTCTGTCTGAAAATGCAACCTCTCCTACCCAACTTACCTCATCACATGTTCCTACATCCCTTCACCAACATTCCACTCTCTCCTTACAAAAAATAAAATAAAATAATGGACACCTGTCCCATAGAAAATATTGCCACATACTCAGCTCTCCATTTCACACACGAGTCCACTGGACACAAAGAATTAGGTCCATTTGGCTTGACAATACATTTCTGTTGTCCTCACTCATTTGTTTGGGGTTTGAGGGTCCAAATTCATGTACAAAATCTGTAAAAATGCATAACTGTTGCTGTACAAAAACTGGAGCGCTATGGTCCTTTCCTATACTTGTCCTGCACATTCCTACCTGCCTTCCATAGGTTCATAGGTAAATAAGTGTGTACTAGGCTAATGGCCCTAGAGCCTTTACAAGCCTAGCCCATAGAAGTGCCCTGGCATTGTGCCACCCAACTTTAAATCCCAGTGCATCAATCAAGTAGAGCCACTGGACTGATCCCTGGGGTGAACTTTCTATTTCCCATCCATTCATCAGGATTTCTCTTTAAGAGGGCCACTGAGGTGCTCTGATTGACATGCATGGGAAATCTATTACAGAACATGGACAGTTTCTCTGGGTTATGAACCTGTCCCTCCAGCATGTTCTGTTGATTGTGGTAAGGAGGTTGTGGTCTTTGGAGCATGTGGTGCGGAGGGATTGGGATTTCTTTAGATGTAGCATTTCTAACTGAGCTGGGTCAGACATGGTTTTGTAAGTCATGCAGAGATTGCCACTTTGTAGACAATATGAGACAGAGAACAGCTGGAGTCTTTTGAGTATGTCCATGTAGTACATGTCTTTAAGGCCTAGGATCCTCTTTGTGAGGTACTTTTGTGGCCTTTCCAGCTGTTGCATGTGCCTAATGAGGTACATGCCAAATGGGGCATTATACTCGATGACTGACCTAATGAGGGAAGAGTAGAGAGAGATGATGACCTCTTTCTTCCTGGATGAAAAACCCTTTGGAATGAGATGTGCCAAATAGAAGGACTTTCTGACCAGAGTGGCAATGTGGCAGTCAAAGGAAAGGTTGCTATCAACCTATGTCTCCAGATCTCTTATAACACCTTCAGTGTTCAGTGGGCTCCCATCGATGTGGTAATTAGTGGGAACTGAGTTTTTCGCAAAGGGAATGATGACACATTTTTTGGCAATAAGCTTAAGGCCATGGTTTCAACACCAGTCATTGATATCACTGAGGCCTTTCTGTAGGATGCCTACATCACTTGGGGAGTTAATAATAGCTCCCAGCATGCAGTCATCTGCAAACATGGTCAGCCAGAGTCCCTCCATGCTGGTTTGGACTTCTGAGAAGTAGATGCCAAACAGGAGAAGACCCAGAACTGATCCCTGTTGGACTCCACTTGTGTCTGGTCGGCAGTCTGACTTGGAATCCGCTACATTCACACTGTGGGTTCTACCTGTGTGCCAATTTTCAAACCAATTAGTGATATAGGGGTTGATGCCTAGTTTGGTGGGTTTATCAATACTTCCTGAGTGGGTAATGGTATCAGAGGCCTTGGCCAGAACAAGGTAGTATGTATGAGCTGCCTCGCCCTCATCCACAGCTCTGGTGACTGACTCAAAGAAGTCAAGCAGATTGAGCAGGCATGATCTACCTTTCAGAAAACCAAATTGCATGGAATCCAGAGTTTGGAGATTCCCTATAGCTTTGTTAATTAGGTCCATGATGATGCACTCCATAGCATTACATATCAGACTCATCAGGCTAATGGGGTAATAATTCCTAGTGTCTGTAGTCGCTCCCCCTTTATGGAGAGGATGACTGTAGCAGTGCACCATTCTGTAGGAACACAGCCTGAGATGAGGCTGTTATTGAACAAGGCACACAGATGTGGTGCCAGTTCACTTTGTAGTTCATGTACAACACATCCAGGGATATTGTCGGGTCCCACGGAAGTTGTATTTTTAGCCTTGAACAATGCAGCTTTAACCTGTGCTGCAGTAATGCTGGGTGCCTGACATTCCTCCGGTATTGTGATTGGTCCTTGGAGGAGAGGGGAGGGGTGAAGTTGGCACTGAATCTGTCAGCCAGTATGTTGGCAATATCTATTGGCTCAGTATAGGAGGCATAATTGTGCAGTAATGCAGAGCAAACCTGGGTATTGCTGCAGAGATTCTTGATATAACTATAGAAGGCTTTGTGGTTGTTTTTAGTGTCTGCTGTAATTTTGCCTTCATAGCTGGCTTTAGAGGTTTTGATGAGGGATCTCAACTTTTTGTTGAGGCTAATAAGGGAGTTCTTCCAGTCTTGTGACTTCACTTTTTCTGCAATAGTTTCTTTGTTCTGTTGTAGAGTTTATTAGTGGCAGAGGACCACCAGATTGGCATCCTATTTTTGGAGAAGAGCGTCTTGGTTCTGTTGGGTATGGCTAGTTCCATGCACTTATGTACATGTTTGTACAGTGCATTGGTGTATGATTCGGCAGTCATGCATCTATTTTCCATTGACATGGGTGCTGTGAAGTTAGCCACCTCTGTTTTTAGGAGCTCACAGTCACCTTTGGAGAAGCTTTTCATGGTGGTTACCTTTGTGGGGGGTGTGTGTGTGGGTGAGATGTGGATTTCCATGGTGATTAGTTTGTGGTCAGATCTGACTAGAGAGGAAGTGACTATTAGTGTAGAGCAATGGTTGCTCATGTTAGTAATAACCAGGTCAAGGATGTTGCTTCCTCTAGTGGGGGTAAAAAGGAACTGGTCCAGGTCATTGGAGTTGATGAATTCCAGGAAGTGATGGGCCAGTGTATTGGTGGATAAGTAGTTTTCCCAGTTTATGGAGGGGTAGTTGAAGTCGCCTAGTATGAGAGTGTTGGGTTGGACCCTAATAGTTTCCAAGGTGCTTAGGAACATGGAGTGAGAGTCTTGGGACATGGTTGGGGACCTATAGCAGGCTACAACCTGAATCGCCATCTTACCCAATGTTAGTTATACCTGAAGTATCTCAGATGCCTTATGCTGGGCTACTAGTCTGGAGGTGTGCATATCCTTTATGAATATGGAGACACCACCATCTTTGGGGTTTCAGTCCATATTCTGAGGCCGAAAGGTGTGGAATGAGTTATATCCTGGTAGCGCAGGTGTGCTTTCTGCTGCTTTAAACCAGGTCTCCATTACAGCACAAATGTCAATGTTCTCCATTTTGAGGAGTCCTTCAAGCAAATGCAACTTGAGATTAAGACTTCTAACACTAAGCAGCATGAACCTCAGATTGCATTTATTTATAGCTTTTACGGTGGAAATTTGTCCTCTGGAACATCGTCTAAAAAGGCATTATAGGGGGTGGCAAGAACCTTAGCCAATATCCAGAAACCCAGGGGTGACAGATGCAGGCCATCTCTGGCAAAGCATCAAGGTCTGTCAGTCATGTCATCCCAAGCAGACCGATACTGGTTCCCCTTAGAATGACACCAGAAACGTAGCCAAATGTTGAAGTCAATCATTTTCTGCTTGTACTGCGGTATCATTCTGGGCGATGGTAGGATGCTGCTCAAGGATAGGTCATACCTGCCTGACCACATAATCCAAGAGCTCCACCATGTTTCTTTTCATGTAATGCAGGGAGGTGCATCTCAGGTCATTCACACCCACATGAAGAGTGACAGAGTCATACTTGTACTTGTTGTGGAATGACCTGAGTGCATGTGTTATGTGTCGGATTCTGGCACCAAATAGACAGCTGACCGTTACCTTCTCCTTATTCAGCCTAGTGAGTGGGACATCAGTTTCTCTCACTGTCAAGTCACCTATGATTAGTGTATTGGGCAAGCTATTTTGCCTTAGGGACTTAGGTTGAGGGCCACAGTGTGTAGGTGAGGTATGTGTCTTGTAGTCTGGGCTGTGTTGTGGTGGCCGATGCATTTCTGCCTTGGAGGTCTCTGCTGTTTGGGTAGATTTCTACATGGAGCCCCCATGAAGGTGGGAGTGTAGTTTGTGTTTTTAGGTGAGAGTTGTGATGGTGGGTGTTCTGGAGGGCAATGTGTTGCATATGGTGTGGTGCAGATGTTGACTTTCTCTTGACCAGCTATTCTGGTCTTGGCTTGAGAATGCATGGCTTCCAATTTGAATATATAAGTGCATCTCTCACAAGTCTGAGTGTCGGGAGGTAAGAGGAGTGGGCTGTCTTTGCACATGAGGCAGTTGCTACACTGCCTCAGAATGGCCAAGTTCACTAGGTTAATAAGAGAAAGCACAGGGAACAGACCTTTAGACATGCCAGGAGGGATGGTCATTATTACTACGTACTGGAACTGTTTCCTTATATATTCCTTTTACAGGAAAAATGTCATTCAAGGTGTCTGAGTCTGTACAGAGCGTGTCTGAGTCTGTACAGAGCACTGCCAAACACTTGAGGGGGAAACTAATACATAGACCCTGAAAATTTAATGATGAAGTATTTAGGCAGATATTCTGAAGTTAGAAAGAAATCAAGCAGTACTACTGAAAAATAAAGAATTAGCTTGTCAAGAATGATGAAAAGAGAGGAGTCGCATGAATGGCTACTGCCTGGCTACTACTAATTCTGGCCTCAGCACAGCTTCACTCTGTTGGGATACAATACTCCTTTGCTTCTTCTCTCACCAGAAGCAAAATGTTAACACCAATCCCAAGAAGAGAAGCAGGCCATGGCCTGTTTGGTGACCCACAGGCTTGCCCCAGATGATACAAGGGTCTGCAGGCTTGTAGCCTTTTTCTGTTAGATGCCTCGAATAGCAACCAGACCTGTCAGGTACATTAAGCACAGGCACTCAATCTCCAACCAGAAAGAGTCAGGAATATATGGTCAAATTAACATAAGGGACAGGCAACTAGAAAGACAATGGTGTTTAAGAACACAAAACTAACCAGGTGGGAACATAGGAAAAATTTTTGTCTGTCTCACAAGAGGCAGAGCTGTGGTCTCTCTAGAAGTTTTCGTATGCAGTTAAAAGCATAATACAAGTAAAACACAGTGAAAAGAAAACAAATCACAGTATACAAACTAGAAAAGGCAATAAAGTAATACAAAATACAACAAATAAAAAGCAAACCAAACTTTCCCTCACAGCAAACTGTAGCAGAGTCTGGGTGAGCCTTTCCAGTAAAGCCAAACAATCAGCCCTGCCAACTCTCAAACCCAGGAACATGTGCAGTGCAGTCAAAGCAACAATACATCACATATGCTGCAAAGGAAAGCACTCTGCAGAATGCTGTTCCACCTAATGTTAAACTGCAGTGTCAGCAAGTTAGAAATCTAATTACCTGGAGTGGGAACAGAACCTACAGCCTACTGAGCTTCCATTACCAAAGGTGTGTGTGTGTGATACCTGTTGAGCCACTGACTCTATAATCAGATATGTGAGGATTAGATCCCGAGACACCATCATGCAACTTATCTGCCTTATTCCTTTGAGCCACAAAGGCTACTAGACAATATGTTTTTCCCCCTGCTTGCTCCCATTTCACCACTTTCCTATCATCCACTTTTTTATTTTTATTTTTAGCATGGGTTTGCATGGAGCAAAGCGGTGTGCTGTGCAGACCCACACAAACCTGCTTAAATGTGCCTTAATGATCTTATGTGTTTCTCACATCTGCAAAATAATCATTCCTGCCATGTCTCAAACCCAGACCTCTGTGAATTACAGCACAGTGCATTAGCCCTCTAGGCCACACAGCTCTAAAGGAACACTGGTGTTTCCAACAGCATATATTGATTGTCACTGACAGACTGAAAGTACATATAATGGGAAAAAAATGGCAGTGTATTTGGAACTGTGATGCTAGCACTTCACCAGTACACAGCCAAATAAATAATAATGGATGTAGATGTGGCCTGGGATAGCATGCATACCTGTCAACTGTATCACATAATAGTGGGACTTTGCCCATAGGGGACACATCACAGTAGACGTCATTGATGGGTGTAGAGACATACAGCAGACTCTGTCACTGCACACAGGGTCATAACCGGTATTGCTACTATGTTGGTGATAGCCACACACTTAGTCTGTTGAGACACTGCTGGGTATGGCATGGGAGGTAGCAGTGGATAGTGCAGGCCATTTTGGTTGTGCAGGGTCTGTACATAGTGGATTTCCATGTATCTGGTCCTGTGATGTGTTCCTCTCTTGTCTTTAAGGAAGGATATATCGATGAAGGTAGCCACCATTTTCAGCCACTGAAAATAATGTTATCCTGGATGGCCTCAGACCGCATCATAACATTCTGCTGTCCAAGAGTTGCCAGCATTGTGAACAATGTGCAGCACTGTGGGCTGACCTTGTCATGGCAGTCAACCAAACAGACCAACAGGACAGGACCTACGAGCAGGTCCAACACTGGGCCACAGATATGGTCAATGCTGCATGGAAAAGGGCAGCTGCTGTGGCCAGGGATCATGCAGCCACTGGTGGAAAGCCTGCAGCTATAGAGAAAGTCCTAGCATTCCTGAGAACAACCACCTGCTCACAAGCATCCATCACACCATACATCCTGGAGCTGGGTGCCAAAGCATTCACATCAGACGAGCATCCAGGTAAGCTTCCTGTGTTCATCACTGTTATATTGTAACAGTCATTGTGGCAGCTTCTGCATACCAGTACATGGATGTCAGGTCTATCTGCACTGGGGGGGGGTTGGTTTTAACACTCAGTTGTGCACATATACGCAGGATGTCAGCATTGTAGGCATTATCACATTAGCTACTGTATATGTGGATGTATGTACATATTACCCTGTAACAATGCCACATTTGGCATTGCTAGCAATACCTCTCCCTCACATTTCCATAGGTCCATCAGGTGTGGCTGGAGTCCAAAGTCCTATACCTGGTAAGTGTGATACTCTTTTTTATGGATCATATATACCCTAAGAATGTTAAGAGCAGTCAGTTTTTCCTAGGCACAACTGTTATGCTTAGTCAGAGTAGACTAGGTTGTATGTTCAATTTTGGATTAATTAAGTGGAGTGCATTGAATGGGTAATCAAAGTTGTGTACTTGCAGGAACATTAACAAATTTGCACGTAATATTGTGAAGGACTATGCAGCTTGCTATACAGGAGACAATCACTCACAAATGCCTGTTCACATACAATACGGAGATTGTACATACCTGAGGCAGTGATTCTATAATTGGTATAGTATGATCACGAAGGGTGCACTGTGCTTTTGCTTATCTCACAAGTGTATCGTACTGGCAACATTAACCAGATGTAGCTGCAGTGCATGTTATAAAGAGCCTGTCTTGTATGTGTATGTTGCTGTGTGTCTGTGTGCTGTACATGGGATCATATATAAGATGTGGGATGTGTAATGCAGTTGTGGCACCTCACCTGTATGTGTCTGTATGGATTACCATACACAATAGTGCAGGTAGTAATGTACTTATCTTGTCTTCCTCTTCACAGGTGAACGTGCGGGTTGGAGTCTGCCCTCCTCACAACCAGATGTCAGTGTCTCATCAGACTCTGATGATGATGGTGGCCATAGTGAGGCACAGGTGGTTTTGTTGGGGGCTTACTCTGTCCCATGGGTTGACATCCCAATTCTTCCTCCATTGTCCTCACACACAGTCAGTATACCCACACATACACAGTCCCCTGAGTCCGCAGATATCAGACAGTCAGAGTGTGGTGATATTGAAGGACAGTGTGGTAACTATGGCATCAGTGAGTGTAGACACTGGCCATAGCCAGAGACCTGGTGAGATCCCACACAGGCAGACTGACAGGAGTGCTCAGAGGAGGACTGCTGCCCATCCACTACCTGTCACAAGTATCACATCACGGGTTACTCTCTGCATGTTTCGGTCCATCATGGAGATACAGGCAAGTTCCAAATGCAACACCAGATGGATGCTCAGGATTATAGATGCAGCACAGTCTGACATCCGTGACTGCCTCCACTGCATTGGTGGTACCATGGATCATTTCACTGATGTAGTGGACAGCTGTTGGGCTGAGACAATGTCAGTGTTTCACTGCATGTTGCCTGTGCTGGAAAATCTGGTTGGAGTAGGGCATTGGACACGTGGACGTAGGGCAGCAACACCATCTACTGAGAATCCACACCGCTGCACACACTCATGCTTCCATAGTGGCTGTACCTCCAGCACCACAGAAGAGAGAGCGCTGTCCACACCATGATGTGGCAGGCCATGGGCACATGGTCCTGGGTGGTGCTGTGGGGGGCACAGGCCCAGCGGACAGCAGTCACTGTCAGTTACTAGCACCACATCTGACCCTGGGCATGATGGTGCCAGTGCCACTCCTGGCAGAACCAGTTCCCGTGTTCATGGCTGGAGTCGGTGAACTCTCCACTCTGCCAAGTATGGTCCACAGCTGTCCAATATACCCACATATAGGGGTAACACTGGGCTTGATTGTATATATGCACACACTCAAACATTGCTGTCACTTGCAGATCACCAGCAGATACACATGGCAAGTCTCCATGGCCCACCTAACCAGCACCCCTTCCTGAATCACAAACATGCTGTCAACTGTATGGCACAGCCTAGGCCTATGGCACCCCCACACCACACCCTGTGCATGTGATGATACCTGTGCCACATCCCTGCCATCCATGCCATCGATGCACAGGGTGACTATATTACTTTATATGAAGTTTTGTAGTGTGGTAGTGTTTTGCCATGTCAGCTGTTGGGGGCATGACAGGCGCTGTATGCTGGCATGTGTCTTGAGTACACACCAACATTTGTGTATCTTTGTTGCATGATGTTAGACTACCAGTAGTGTTGCAAACTGACAGGTGTCTCACATAAGTGTGCATGTTTCTGTTCCAGGGTCTGAGTGGCTGAGTTATGGAGACTTGGCAGCAATAAAGCAGCACAGGATGGCATGGCAGCACACCAGAAATATGACATCAGCAAGGACGGCTGTATACATGCATGGCTACCTGGGTGCATATGTGTAGAACAGTGTGTCAGGGACAATGGGGGCAGTCAGGGTAATTATCCATGCATACCCTGTGACAAGGTCTGTTACCCTTGATATGTGTCAACTGGGTGTTATGTACATTCAAATGCAGGTGATGGCAGATAGCATTTATGCCTAGGTAAATGTGGGCTATTTAGGGCCAGCAGCTAGTCACAGGACAGTAAAGTGCCTGACCATTGCACACCCATATGTGTACTGCTGCATGGGAATATATTTGTACACACACACACACACACACACACACACACACACACACACACACACACACATGCACACACAGTTGCCTGTTGTGAGATTAGCACCCCCACTGAGCTAGTAGTATACAGTTTAGCATTAATGCTTATCACATGGGCCATGGAGCTTATCTGTTATTAGACTGTCAGTCAGTGCTGTAAAGGTGGATAACATCAACAGTTGTTGAAAGGGAGTCCAATGTTCAGGAATTTTTGCTAGTCACAGGGCTAAAAAATGATTAACCATTCCAAGGATGTAGGCCACTGCTGTAAGGGAAATATGTACACACACACACACACACGCAAGGTGGCTGAAGTGCGATTTGAACCCTTACCAACCTAATATTACACACTACAGCTTACAGTACTTACTGCATGTGCCACTGGTTAAATCTGTTGTAAATGGGGCTGCACCCACAGTACTTGTGGACTACACAAAGTGCCTTGTATTTGTGTGGCCTGCAGAGTGAACCTGCATTATGCTGTTAGTGCATCTAAGGTCCTAACAGTGAGGTACCTGTTAATACCCCTGCTAGTTGTGTACATATACCAGTTTTGCAATGTCTGGCCAGTTGCAGTTTGCTAGGTGGACAATTGGCTGGTGACAATATGACTTGTCCAAGTCCTGCATTGAAGCCATTGCACATTACACCACCTGCTCACCATTGTTTGTCTACAGGGTGACATTCTACAGGCACAGGGTTCTGTGTATATATATAGATATAGATATAGATATAGATATAGATATATATCAGGGATGTAACTGTAGCTGTGTGCATGTGTTATGTGACTGTGTTATATAGAAATATGTGGAGGATCTAAATCACATTTGTATAGGTCTATATATATATATAAACACACACATATATATATATATATATATATATATATATATATATATATATATATATAGATAGATAGATATATATGTGTGTGTGTGTGTGTGTGTGTGTGTGTGTGTGTGTGTGTGCCACATACTGACAGATAGGGTAATCATGTGTGAGGGGGATAGGGAGAGACAGATACGTATACCTACCTGTGTGTATGCACAGGCATATTTTCACATATTAGGCATCAGACAGGGGCTCAAGTTACCTAAGTGTAGGAGCATGCCCAGTGTGACTATCAGTACTAACAAGGTGACTCCAGACCAGATCTACCTGCACTCCAGTCTGGGATATTGTGTGCTATGGCCAATTGGCTACTGCACCTACTTCAACAACTCCAGCACTTCAATGATATTTTGTCCAATCCATTCACTGGCTGTGTGCCGAACCTAATATATGTCTCACACCTATCAACTCTACAAATTGTAACAGAATGTACAGAGTTTTGCATCATATGCATGTTACGTTGTACTTAGCATTGTCCTGACCGACATTTGATTTACTGACTCCATACCCCAGGAAACCTATGCTAATGCACAACCTGTTATTCTCTGAACTTTCTACATTTTTCTGGTCAGTAGCTAATCCTTCTCCTTATATTTGGACCTTTGTTTCACTACTGTTCATGGCTTTGTCCAGATTTTCTGCTCTGACTGGTTGTAGGTATGATGTGACCGGGGTACATGATGTAATATCACAGACAGGGTGTCAGTCTGCATACCTCTCACTGTACATGTTTTTGCAGGATGTCCACCATTCTGCCCCATATGTCTGCTCTGTTCCCTCATACAGTTGTGTTTTCTGGTAATATACAACTAAATGGAGCCCACTGAATTGTTGTAAGTAGTGACACAGTTAAGTAATGGTTTTACATCCTGCTGCTAATCTGACCTGTTGCAGCCTGCTGTTATACTAGCCACCTATTAGGTGACTCAGAGCATGTATAATGCCTGTAGGTTTGGCCCTCTGTCCCCCATGGTCTCTGGCTTTGTCCAGTTTTCTTGCAGTAACAGATTGTGGCATATTGACAGTCTGTGGGACTCCTACCATACAAGTACCTCACATGCAAAAGTTGTAGGTGCAGCCAGCTTCGAACCATCTACACCATCAGCCATGCTAATGTACTTAGCCCAGTGAGCTACACCAGCCACAAGAAAGTGAGGTTTAATTTTTCACACTATCGACAGCAGACAGACATACACTGTGACCCCTGCTGTGACCCCTACCTTTTGTGGAAAATAGAACATGTGGCCAGGTTCTTTGTGACAGCCCTGAGATTGTGTGGTCTGATGATATATCCTTGCAAAAATACTGTTACTGCAGGTGTATAGGAACACTGATGTGTTGTGGGTAGGGGACTCTGCCACTGACAGTCGTGCATCTGTCCTAGGACTCTGCTGATTGGCATTTCCCTTGCATACTGCAGTGGGTTTTTCAGTCATGTGGCCTAATGCATATTATGGGGCACTCAGTATTGGATAGAGTACCCGTTGTCCCAAGTAGCTGTTACTTCTCTGCAAGTAGCCCAGCAGCCCACTCTATTCCCTAAAATACATGCAGCAGGTTCATAAATATGCACCATAGTCTAGTACCCCATACATTTGTTGTAAAGGAAAGTGACTTACCGTGTGAATGCAGTGGTTGAGACACCTGTGTTTCAGGGCTGACTCTGTCTGATGCACACAGTACATAGTCAATACATGGTAAGCTACGAGTTATATGGTGTGGCTGGTATCCTTTTTACTATGTTTGTGAGTTGGAGTAAAGTATCAGTCCCTAGGACCCTAGGTATTCAGTGCATATGCTATGCTTTGCCTCTTTGTCAAGGCCAGGGCATACTGGGTATGCCTACATCTGCCTACTCAGGGGGTTCCTCCTCCTAGTTCCCCTGTGGGTGTGGCTGCAGGAAACTAGGCAATAGTGGGGGGCTGTGTGTCCCTTCCCTGTGATGATTCTGCTGCAGCTGTTTCCACAGGCCCATATTGGGCAGCATGGCACATACTGTGAACATCTGTGCACATGTGGCTGGAGAGTACTGCAGGGCTCCACCAGATATATCAAGGCACCGAAACCATGACTTGAGCAAACAGAACACATGCTCTATGATGTTCCTAGCTTGTGCATGTGCCTCATTATGCCATTCTTCTGTGGGTGTGTGTGCATTTCTGATGGGTGTCGTCATCCACAGTTCCAGTGCATAGACAGCATCCCCCAGTAGATGGCCATATGGGATGTCCCCCATAGGAAACATCGGGTACAGTTGTGATTCATGCCAGATATGGGAGTCATAATTGCCAGGGCTGCCAGCACACATATTCATGATAATACCCTGGGCATTGCAGATGACCTGGCAGTTGATGGAGTGATACCCCTTGTGGTTGACATAGACTCTACCCTCCTCACTGGGTGGTGCTTTGATGTGTACATGAGTGCAGTCTATGGCACCCAGTACCTCAGGGTAGTGTGGTGCATGGTAGATGAGATGCATACAGATGGCTTTCTCCTCAGGGGTGCCGGGTAAATAAATGTGCTCACTGGCATTTGGTAGCAAGGCATCCAGGAAATGGTGGAGCACCCTGGATGCTGATGCCTGTGAGATCCCATCATGTCCCCAGTTGGTCTTTGGAAGGTATCTGTAGCTAGTATCGTAAGGGCTACACATACCTTTCTTTCTACTGGGATGGGTTCCCCTCTGTTGACTCTGGGTCTGAGTTGAGGGTGGCAGAGCTTGGTGAGTTCTTGTAGTATGTTATAATATAACAAAAAACAACCACGGCAATGTACTATCACAAATTTAGTAAGAAAAAGCAGCAAAGCTTTCAGGTTCATAAAAAAACTTTCATCAGTGCAAGATAAAACAATTAGTTAAGGTGTGCTTAAATACATCACCCTATTAGGCACAGCCAATAAGAACAAATAATCTATTAACAATACATCTTAAATAATTTCTTAAAAGGAAACAGATCAGAAATACTTGTTTCCTTTAACTGTAAATCACAAAAACATCAAATATAAAGTTCATAAATCAGACATGGTTCTAAACACATAAACATATGTACATTCATATATAAATACATCTACCAACTTATACATTTCATTTTAAATATATTTGTTTTTCTTTTAAGACAGATTTAAGTGCAACCATCTGGTTAATACCAGAGGGAGTATCTGTTTGCAACTGTAAGATCCATTCATATTCTTTTAATTCAAGCTTATTATTTAAATAACCTCCTCTTATGTTCTTATTAATAATAGTTAAGACTCCAAAGCTAAACATATGTTTAGAGTTATTTTCATACACGTTTAGCAAGTGCATTTGTTAAATTATTCATTTTAATATCTGATTTATGCTCTATAATCCTATCTCTAAGGCATCTTATAGATATTCCTACATAAAAACTTGAGCATACTTTACATGTTGCTAAGTAAACTATGTTACAAGAATTACAAGTTGCAAAACATTTAAATGCATAGGTCTTATTGATAGAAATATGTCTAAAACTAGAATCATTATTGATATAAGAACAACAGCTGCAGCTGTGTCAAGGAAAAGTACCCTTCTTTGTAGAATATATAACATTGGTATTACATTTATTATCCTTATAGCACAGCATTTGTTTCAAGTTCAAATAAGTTTGGAATGAAAACCTTGGTCTGTCATGTACAATACTATGTAGTTCTGGTATAGTCTAATAAGCATTTTCTTCACTCAATCACTACATCTACTAATTGTAGTTGGATATCGGAGTATTGTACATGATCATCATTGATTTATACATGATTGGCTTTCCCAAGCAATTTTATTTTTATTTTTTTTAACTGCCTTTCCTGCTAAGCACTGTGGTATGACACCCACACCCACACCACAGGTATAAACAATGCTCAGCAGTGTGGACACACCCCCATCGACAAGCATACGCAGAGTGGCAGTGCACCATGAAACATGCTCAATCCAGCTAAAACAGTGCCCCGAGTTTAAACAAAGCTTAACAGCACTGGACACAGCCCCCTGTTTAGCTGAGAAGTGCCAAATGGGCACCGTTGAGTTCCAATGTGCTTAAACAGATAGTGACACACACCCTTTTGATGTCAGCTAGCTCTCCGGTGGACACAAACATGGTTTGGGGGCTACACCGATTTTATCTTTGGACACGGTAACCCATTTTTGCTATTCAGGAACCCCAGCTCATTTGCATACAGATCCACGCACACAACCTGGATACTACACTATTCCTGGCCCTGCCTCCTTAGCAACCACAGAAATCTACCATTGTACATACTTCATGCATTATTGCCACATATTTATGATTTTCTGTTTTTACACTTTTCAATATTCTTTTTTTTGCATAACGGCATGTT